>NW_027256898.1:5359838-5462338 GCF_029215685.1 Pituophis catenifer annectens | reverse complement strand
CTGCATTGCTTGGTCTATTTTCTTTTTCTTTTTTTCTTTCCAGAAAATGACAGTGATGCTTGCTCTGGTGACCCTCATTGCGGCCTTCGGATCGTCTTTCCAGTATGGATATAATGTCTCCGTGATCAATTCTCCAGCTCCGGTTCGTTGGAGTTATATAATCCATTTAGGGGGGGCATTTATTAGCGGTTTATACATTTCAAAGGAGGTAGAGATGCCCAAATGGCCGATAGTGTTTAAGAAAAGAGAGAGCAGTGTCTCCCAACCTCTTGGCCTTTTTTAAGATGTGAGTCTTAAAAGTGGTCAAAATTGAGCAACACAGATTTAGAAAGTGTTTTTAATACACATTTAATAAATGTACTTTGCACTGCAACGACTACTGAATTATTCAGCCAATAAATGGCAGTGTTTAATTTAGTGTGCATCTATCAGAGGTGGTATTCGGCAGGTTCTGACCAGTTCTGGAGAACCGGTAGTGGAAACTTTGAGTAGTTCGGAGAACCGGTAAATACCACCTCTGACTGGCCCTGCCTCCATCTATTCTCTGCCTTCTGAGTCCCAGCTGATCTGGAGGAAATGGGGATTTTGCAGTATCCTTCCCCTGGAGTGGGGAGGGAATGGAGATTTTGGAGTATCCTTCCCCAGGAGTGGGGAGGGAATGGAGATTTTACAGTATCCTTCCCCTGCCATGCCTACCAAGCCATGCCACGCCCACAGAACCGGTAGTAAAAATATTTGAATCCCACCACTGGCATCTACGGTTATAATCTATGGTTTCTTTAGTAGACTTTCCTGTTAACAGTCATACAGTTGAGCAGTAAAGCACATGGTGACTGTACCCTTTATTTGCTCTGTGGTGCTTTATATAAAACATAATTTTCTAACAAAAAGTACCTGTGAGTGGGGACTTGTTTCAGCCCAAATGACAAACTTTTAATATTGCTTAAATCCACTTGTGTCAACCTAGATACTTTTTACTGTAACTCTCAAATTTTGCTGGCTAAGGATGATGGGTATCCAACCCATTGGAAGCCCTCCCCCCTCCCCCCTGTCATCACAAATTGGGCTGCTTGTTAATCCTCTCTAATTGGTCCTTTCTTCCATCTATCCTTCCAGTTCATGCAACAATTTTACAATGAAACGTACCAGGGACGATACAGTAAATATATGGACGAGAGCTTGATGACCGCCCTCTGGTCTCTGAGTGTGTCCTTCTTCCCACTTGGGGGGTTCTTTGGATCGCTGATGGTGGGGCCCATGGTGAACAACTGTGGCAGGTAGGTTCCCTTCTTCTTTGTTTGCACAGTTTGCATCCTGGGCCGGGTGTGAGGCTCCTACTGGCCTGGGAGATAGAAAACATCCACAATGCCAGGAGAAACATCTGGCTTGGGTTTTCTCCTGGGTGTGGTTGGATGTCCAAGCAAAGAGGACCTCCTGGGATGGTCTTCTGTGGGCCACGGAAGGGTGTTGTCTAAAGAGGAATAAGCTTAAGGGCCAGACCTTCATCCTTTAGAGCTCCAGGTTGAATCTTCTGAAGCTCTTGAGATGTTCTCCTCCTTTACAGAAAGGGCACCCTCCTCATCAACAACATCTTCTCCATCATCCCCGCCATCCTCATGGGGACCTCCAAGGTAGCCAAGACCTTTGAAGTGATCATCATTTGCCGCATCATTATTGGCATCTGCGCAGGTGAGATCTCGGCGCTAAGACCACCTCGTCCATCTTAGAGACTCCATTTTCCATCTCTGTGTTTAAACAGAGGCGGGGAGCAGGGAATTCTGGGAGTTGAAGTCCACCAGTCTTCCAAGTTGCCAAGGTTGAGATACAATGAGTTAGAGGTTGGGGATATGGAAGAGAAAGATGAAATATATACATACAATGTTATTGTCAGGAAAACCATCATTTTGGGGGGGAGGTGAGGGTTGTGTTCCCCGATACTATCCTGAATCTCTTCTCATTTTCCGAGTTAGGCCTTTCTTCCAACGTTGTCCCCATGTACCTCGGAGAGATGTCCCCCAAAAACCTTCGCGGAGCCATCGGGGTGATGCCGCAGCTGTTCATCACGGTGGGAATCCTGGCGGCTCAGATTCTCGGGATGAGAATGATCCTCGGAAGCGCCGAAGGTAAACCGGAGAGACGGGGATTGGTGTAGGCATTGTTGCAGGGTGCTGTGCGAGGACGGGGATTGGTATAGGCCTTGTTGCCGGGTGTTGTGACGTGTCTCCCTCTTTCTCTGCAGGGTGGCCGATCCTCATGGGTCTGACAGGAGTCCCCGCTGCGTTACAGCTTATCCTCCTGCCCTTTTTCCCCGAGAGCCCCAGGTATCTGCTGATCCAGAAAGGCGATGAAGAGGGCGCAAGAACAGGTATATTTCCATCTTCTAGTGAATACCGGTAGTTCTCGGTTTACGACCACAATTGAACCCAGTTGCAGAGTGAGAAATTTGTTAAAAGTCAAGTTTTGTACCATTCGGCGACTTTTCTTGCCCACATTCATTAAGTGAATCCCCGCGGTTGTTGAATGGGTAAGACGGTTGTTACGTGAATCCGGCTTCCCCATCGACTTGGCTTGTCAGAAGGCCGCAGAAGGGGATCACGTGACTTCATGGGACATGGCAACCGTCATAAATATGGACCAGTTGTCTGAGTTTTGATCACACTTATCGACCGTTGCAACATCCCCAAGGTCAGGAGATCAAAATTTGGATGCTTGGCAACTGACTCGTATTTATGACGGTGGGAGTCACGCAATCCCCTTTTTGTGACCTTCTGACAAGCAAAGTCAACGGGGACGCCAGATTCCCTTAACAACCATGTGACTAACTTAACAACGGCGGTGATTTGTGGCAAGGAAGGTCGTTAAATGGGGCGGAATTCACTTAGCAACTCTGTTGCTTAACAATGGAAATTTTGGGCTCAAAACTTGAGCTCAAAATTTTCGGTCGTAAGAACTGCCAATAGTTTGGGCTCTGTTTAATACATCCCTCTTAATCTTCGTTTAATGACTCCATAATCCCTTGCGGGGTGGAGTCTGGACAACTTGAATGGAGCTAGCAGAGTGTTTTTACTGGCCAGATGCCTTTCTTGTCGCCAGTGTGGAGTTTTATTCAGCAGATATATTCTCCTTGTGTCCAGAGAGAGAGAAATATCTGCCTCTACTTGCTCCCAACCTGGCTTCCTGTGAGATTATTTTCCTCATCTTTTTTTTTTATCCCGTTCAGCTTTGAGGAAGCTGCGAGGATCGGATGATGTGGAAGATGAGATGGACGAGATGCGGCAGGAAGACCTAGCGGAGAAAGCTGAGGGCCGGATGTCCGTGTTGACCCTCTTCACTTATCCAGGCCTTCGCTGGCAGCTCATCTCCATCATCGTCATGATGATGGGGCAGCAGCTCTCTGGGGTCAACGCGGTAAGTAAAGAACCAACCAAAGGCACACTTTTAAGGTGTCGGGGGGGTGGTTCCCTAGAGGTCATCCAGACTCACCCCCTCGCTCATTTTTTTTCCTTACCATTGAATATTGAGAGGGAGTGTGGACGGTTGAAAGGATTGAAGTCAAAGGCTGAAAGAAAAATCTATAAACTGGGCTGGAGGGAGGGAGCATAGTGGTTATTGGAGAGGAGACCATGAGGAGATCTTGAGGCCGTAGAGACCAGGCGATGTCAAGTTCCGTTATTGGAGAGGAGGCCATGAGGAAATCTTGAGGCCGTAGAGATCAGGGGATGTCAAATCCGGTTATTGGAGAGGAGACCATGAGGAGATCTTGAGGCCGTAGAGACCAGGCGATGTCAAATTCCGTTATTGGAGAGGAGGCCATGAGGAAATCTTGAGGCCGTAGAGATCAGGGGATGTCAAATTCGGTTATTGGAGAGGAGGCCATGAGGAAATTGAGGCCATAGAGACCAGGCAATATCAAATTCCGTTATTGGAGAGGAGGCCATGAGGAAATCTTGAGGCCATAGAGATCAGGCGATGTCAAATTCCGTTATTGGAGAGGAAGCCATGAGGAAATCTTGAGGCCGTAGAGACTAGGGGATGTCAAATTCAGTTATTGGAGAGGAGGCCATGAGGAAATCTTGAGGCCATACAGACCAGGCAATGTCAAATTCTGTTATTGGAGAGGAGGCCATGAGGAAATCTTGAGGCCGTGGAGGCCAGGGGATGTCAAATTCCGTTATTGGAGAGGAGGCCATGAGGAAATCTTGAGGCCGTAGAGACCAGGAGACGTAAAATTCACTCTCTTGACCCCCCCCCAACCCTGTTTTCAATCTGATTTGCAGGTGTATTATTACGCTGACCGGATCTACTCGAATGCAGGAATAGCGGAAAGCAATGTTCAATTCGTCACAGTGGGAACCGGAGCCGTCAACGTATTGATGACGATCATTGCGGTATGGTTTGTTTTGATTTGGCTTTCAGAGAGAGAAACACCGCCCCCACCCCCACAAATCCAGGTAGTCCTCGACTTACGACAGTTCATTTAGTGACCGTTCCAAGTTACAACGGCACTGAAAAAAAGCGACTTCGGACCGTTTTCCACAGTTACCTTTGCATGTCCGTGTGATCCAAATTCAGACACTTGGTGGCCACTGACTCGTATTTATGACGGTTGCAGCATCCCAGGGTCACGCCCAGGGCCGGATTTTCCTATAGGCTAACTAGGCTTCAGCCTAGGGCCTCAAGATCAAGAGGGGCCTACATTCAAATTGTTAGCAAAATTAAAATTACACTTTCACTATAGGTGAAAGAGCCTCATAAGTGGAATAGCCTAGGTCCTCTTTTCATCTAAATCCGGCCCTGGTCACGCCCATCCCCTTTTGCGACCTTCTGACAAGCAAAGTTAGCCCCCAGATTCACTTAACAACCGTGCTGTTGAAGAACTGCAGGGATTCACTTTTAACAGCCAGGTTGCTAACTTTTTATCAACGGCAGCAATTCGCTTAACAACCGTAGCAGGAAAGGTCGTAAAATGGAGCAAAACTCAACAAATTCTCCACAACATAAACTTTTCGGGCTCAGCTGCGGGACGTAAGTCGAGGACAATCTGCAAAATGGCTTCTACTTCCAAGCCAAATGAATTACAAAGAAAAAAAGGGGGATTAAATTCGAATTAGGAATTCTTGTTCTTCCCAGCTGTTTAGAAAAGAAGCGTGGAAAACCATAGAGTTTGCTAACGGCACTTTGGAGGATTGGGGGAGGGGCGTGCAAGGGAAGGAATGGTGGGGGTGGGAGCTCTTCTCGGCATGGCGGTGAGTTCTGTCAGTGCCTTACGGTCTTCGGTTTCCCAATCTACCCTTTTTTCCCCATCCCCACGGTAGGTATTTGTCGTTGAGGCGCTGGGACGAAGGATTTTGCTTCTGGTTGGCTTTGGGATCTGCTGCGTCGCCTGTGCTGTGTTAACCATTGCGCTGAATCTCAAGGTAGGTTTTTAAAAAAAGGCTTTTGATTGGCTGGAAGGGAAGAGGAAACCCCACAATTTTAGCCTAGATTCTACCATAGCAGGCTTCCTTCCTTTAATGAGATGTGGCCTTGGGAGAAAGGAGGAAGAATTGCAGATAAGAGAAGCAGAAATGGGATTCAGCTGGTTCGGGAAAACTGGTAGCGGTGACTGTGGGCCTGGATGTAATGCTGTCTTATTTAGCCACGTTTTTGAGGCCAGGGGCATGCGCGGAAGGCCCGCGCGCAAGCAAACCACATGCATGGAAGGCCGGGCGCCTCCAGTGTTGGAGCATTCACAACTTCTGGTGGCAAGTTGTTCCACTGATTAATTGTTGTTAACTGTTGGGAAATTTCTCCTTAGTTCTAAGTTGCTTCTGTCCTTGATTAGTTTCCACCCGTTGTTTCTTGTCCTGCCTTCAGGTGCTTTGGAGAATAGCTTGACCCCCTCTTCTTTGGGGCTGCCCCTCAAATATTGGAAGATGCTATCTCTATGTCTCCCCTGGTCCTTCTTTTCATTAAACAAGACATACCCAGTTCCTGCAACCGTTCTTCGTATGTTTTAGCCTCCAGTCCCCTAATTCTCTTTGTGGCTCTTCTCTGCACTCTTTCCAAAGTCTCAACGTCTTTTAAATATTTTAATAATTTATATTTTCAATTCTCCCCCCCCCCCCAGGCAATCTGGTGGATGCCCTACGTCAGCATTGCCTGTGTAATCATTTACGTCATGGGACACGCCATTGGTGCAAGTAAGTAGATTTGTGGATCGTATGCTCAGAGGACGTACACAAATCAGCCTTCTATCTTAAATTGGCTTGTCAACGCATTCACACCCTCCACTCAGTACTAACTATGATATATATTGTCTCTATAACACTGATTGTCCTGGATATTATCAAACAAAGGGCCCTTGAGATGCAGTTTCTTCGAATTAAAGCCCCCTCATGTTTCTAGTCCTCAGGGACGACAACATTAAGAGGTGGCGAAATGTAAGTTTTCTCTTAGAAAAAAAGTCAACTATTGCATTTAGCTCTGTCTGGAAACGCCTGATGGACATTTTGGTGGAAAAGAAAATTAGTGATTCATGAGTGATTACAGAAGCAGGAAATTATGATGTAACCTGAGAGAGAGGTTAAAATATAAATGTAAATTTAATTTAAAATATAAATATTTATAGTGGTCAAAACTTTTTTATTTTTTTCCCCTATTTTCTGCCCTATCCTTTGTACTGCTTTTTATCTCGTTAAAAAAATCTCTTTAATAACGTATAATAGAATTATGTATAATTACCATATTATATAGGTATCTAAGCTTCTAGTCCTCATGAAGCAACCTCAACTTCCCACTTGCAACCTCAGCCAGGCATAAGATGTTGGGGAGGGAAGGGAAAAGTTGATTTTTTTTTGCTTTTCTTGGATAAAGGATGCTCACCTCCTTTCTCTTATTTCCAATTTCTTTCCTTTTTAGGCCCAATTCCAAGCGTTATGATAATGGAAATGTTTCTTCAATCTTCTCGGCCGGCTGCCTTCATGGTGGGAGGTTCGGTGCACTGGCTATCGAATTTCACCGTGGGTCTGGTTTTCAGCTACTTGGAGGTAAAATCTTTTTTAAAAGTTCTGAAATTTTTTTGCAATGGCCTCGGGGTTTGGCCCCGCATTCTGATTAATGCGTGTAAACATGCAAAAGTAGAGGAGTGCTGCGGTGGCCTAGAGGTGGAGCTCTCGCCTTGCAATCGGGAGGCTGTGAGTTCGATCCTAGGTAGAGGCAGATATTTCTCTCTCTCTGCACACTGAGAATATATCTGCTGAACAAAACTCCGCATTGGTGACAGGGAAGGGCATCCGGCCATTAAAACACTCTGCTAGCTCCATTCAATTGCCCAGACTCCACTCCTCCCAAGGGATTATAGGGTCATTAAAAGATGATGATGATGCGAAAATAGAAATCTGACGGGTGGCGATGGAAATTTTGGGCTCAAATGAGAGGTGGGTTTCAGCAGGTTCTGACCAGTTCTGGAGAACCGGTAGTAAAAATTCTGACTGGCCACGCCCACATCTCTTCTCTGCCTCCCAAGTCCCAGCTGATTGGGAGGAAATGGGGATTTTGCAGTAACCTTCCCCTGGAGTGGGGAGGGAATAGAGATTTTACAGTATCCTTCCCGTCACAAAGCCACACCCACAAAGCCATGCCATGCCCACAAAGCCACACCCACAGAACCGATAGTAAAAAAAAATTGAAACCCACCGCTGGCTCAAATAAATGGGGGATGCATGAAGTTTAGATCAGAGGCAAAGCTTAACTCTTACGTCTGAATGGTTTCCTACGAAACCCAAAACCTCCGCTTGATTTTGAGGCAAGGTTTCTCCCAAAAAACTTTTCTCCCCAAATAAAAACATTTTGCAGAGCTGCCGACCGATGCAATTTCTTAATCCTCTCTTACGAATGTCCCATGTCTTTGTTGTTCCTTCTTCAGCAAGGCCTCGGTCCCTACTGTTTCCTCATTTTTGGCGCCATCTGCTTGGCCACCGCCGTCTACGTCTTTCTCATTGTCCCGGAAACCAAGAACAAAACCTTCATGGAGATCAACCAGATCATGGCCAAGAGGAACGGTACCGAAGATCAGGCCGAGAAGGACGAACTGAAGGATTTCACCGCCGTTTCCGTGCCGTACGGCAAGAAAATGGATGGGGAAAGAACCAGCGCATTGTAAAGTCTCGGCAACCGCCGAATTTCCCGTGTAAATAAACCCACCGAACTCTGCCTTAAAACATCTCCGGTTTGCAAAGTGCCTCTCCTTCCTGTTGGACGATAGGGCACCCTCAAAAACTTAAAAATTATATTTCAAGGAGAAACGGGGGTGACCAAGCGTTGCCATCCCCCCCCCAGCCGTTGCCTTCCAAGGTGGGACCGGAGTTAGCGAGATTTCGGTGGAATTACAAGATCCTGTTTTGGAAGAGATTCACAGCGAATATTGGCGCATGCTGGGAAAAAAAATGTGTTTTCCATCGGGTGGACTCTGGGAAAAAAAATTATCAGTATTTTTTTTTGTTCTTGAATAGGGATGGATTTCAGCTCTCTTACATGTGGGAGCATGTAAATAATTTTTGTTTAATAATAATGCTGGGACTTCTGTTCTTAGATAACAGAACTGGGGAAAGAGACACCCCCCTCCCCAAACCATTGCTTAAATTTGAGAGGTGCATTTTGTAACACAGAGACCCCCAACTTCTCCCCCAGGGCCTTTGAAGATGTGCTAGATTAAGTGCCTTTGTTAGATTAAGTGCCTTTGTTAGATTAAATGCCTTAGATTAAATGCTAATGAATGCTTTGCGGATGTGTTAAGATTAAATGGCTTTTGTCCCCAATCAAGCCAATCCCTGGCCTTCTATTATAACACAATTGCATTTTTGCAAGTTTTGTCCTATATTGCCAAGTGGTCCTTTCTGTTTTTCAAGAGAAACACTTACAAAACATATCTTGTCTTTCTTTTTTTTCCCCCCAGGATCCCAGGTTGTTTAACAAAAGTTTTTTGAGATAAGAAAACATTCCCCAAATGTAGAAACCTAGCTTCTCAAGGTTTCCTCGTAGCCAGGATCCCTGACATGCTAGATATCACTGATGCATTTTTTGGGGTGCGGGGGGGCAGTTCTACAGATCCCTGCATTCAAGGTAAGCCTGCAGGGATTTTTGGCAGCATGGGGAGCCCACTTTAAAAATAATTTTCCACCCCTGGGGATATTTCTACACTGAATTTAACTTGGGGCTCCTAACAATCTGTCAGTTTTCTATTTCTTTGGTCATTTTTGTTTTCCAAAACAAAATTGATGGGTTGTTTCTCTTGCAACCAGAATCATCTTTTTCATAGCAAACCTGATTTTAAAAAAAAAAAAAAAAAAAAAAAAACATCCACAAATTTGAGAAGAGAAATGTTGTACATATCTTAGAATGGTTTTTGTGTAGGTTGTATGTGTGTTGTTGTTTTTTTTAAGTTTTATTTTCTCTGGATTTTTTCGCTCCCCCCAAAGTGTGGGGAAATTATACTTTTGCACAAACAGGTGTATTTTATTTTATTATTTTGAGTGCTGCAAAATAAAATAGCTGTTGGAGAAAGCTTGGAAAGAGGCAAGAGTTGTTTGTTCCAATCTTGCTGTGTTAGCTGGGATTTGCGTTCCTGCGCCGAGATATATTTAGAGAAAGCATGATACTACTTTTGAGAAGAGTAAATCAAATTTGGGGTTCATGGAGCCCATGGCATAAAGTATGTTTGAGATTTTTTTTTTTTTTTTTTTAAAAAGGGGAAACCTACAATTTAAGAATTGTCGATGTCCGTCAATTCAGTTTGGTGTTACCCAACTACAACGCATGTCAGATGAATAATACCGAATAATTGGATTGCAGAATTATTTACGGGAGGTGGTGGGGGGGCAGTATAAAATTTTAAGAAATCAAAATAAGGCTTGGGTTGAACTGGTGGAGAATGTATTTACAAATGTAGGTTTTATGCCATGCAGGCTTTTTAAATTTAAATTATTAAGCAGGTTTCGGTGGGATGCAAATCCTCTGGACAATCAGTTCGCAATCTTTTTGTTAAAAATCGTTACTATCGACACCCCCTCCCTACACTGTCTTGACACAGGGCAATCCAAAGTAGGGGGGATAGTTCGACCCCCCTTTGATGGATCCCCCCAACCCATTGTAGGAAGTTAGCACCCACCCCTTTACTAGAAGAATGAAATATTTTAGGAAATATTAAAAAGGCAGAATATTATGTTTCCCTACATGAGAAATGGAGAAGCATGTTTTAAAGACAAAGCAGCTCCCACCTTTTGTCAATGGGGCAGAGGCAGAAACTCAATCTTTCTTAATGGACCATCATCTGCAACACAATAGGACCCATCTAGCAACAGAAACTCACCACATGGCACCTGGGAAGATTACATCAGCCAGCAAGGCTAGCTAAGACCCCCCACCCCCTGGGAGTCTTGACAACCAATCAGGATACTCTTTTCGGGGGGTCCAGGAAGTTCAAAGCCAGAGAGGGCATAAAACCCAGGGACTCGCTGTATCTCACCCTCTTTTCTGTTCAGGAACTCAAACCATGTGATCCTGTTCACCATTAAACCGTCTTTCCAAGCAGTCTCCATGTTTCCAGTGTCTTTTTCCCCACTTGGAGCTGAACCCAGGAGGATATTTCTTCCAACACCATTAATTCAATTTTTGGGGTAGCCCTGGGACATTCTAGCTCCAGATTTCCCCCTCCCCTCCTCCCCCAACGTTGCACAAAAGACATGTGTTCACACCATCCATGTGGGTAAGTAGCCTGGGACTGTAAGGTCTCAGTCCTACCCATAAGTCCCTGCTGGATGGGAGTGCAGTATAGTCTCTGGGCACCAGTGTTTTTTGTTTTTTTTTTCCCGTAAGAGGAGTGGATTTCAACTCCCAGAATTCCCCAGCCAGCAAAGCTTCTGGAGATAAGGATCCATAACGGAAGATCATGGAAGCCAGGAAGCAAAGCGGGCTGGGGAATTCTGGGAGTTGAAGTTCACCGCCTCTCTTAACGCCCACTGAAATTAAGAGTCCCGGATTGGGAAAATGCAAAGATTTGGGGGAAGGAAACAAGCTTTTTTTTTAATATAGAGACCTCGAAACCCAGGCCTGATTCACCTACAGCTGGTGTCAGGTCCTAGGGACACTCCGCCAAAGAGGGACATGTGAGTTTCCCCCCAAGCCACGACGTCTCCTTTTTGCTGGCTGTGTTTGCAAAGGGTGAGCTCCTGGATGTCGTTCTGGTCCAGCAGCCAACTCCAGAGGTTGACGTGGCTCATCCAGCCGGAGAAAGCGTCGGCGAAGACATCCAACATGGCGTTCTTCCTCTTCCCCAGGATAGGCGTCCCGCCGCTCTGGATGATGTAGTTTTTCTGAATGTTCCGGGCGGTGCCCACAGCTCCATTAACCCAAAGGTTGATGGTGCCCGAGCTGGAGACCCAAGTGACACAGTGGTGGACCCAGTCTTCTGCCCGGCGGTGGAGGTCGAACTGCACAAACTTGCCCCCGATCCACACACCCACCGCCATGCCGACGCTGATGACCAGCTCGTTCTCGCTCTCGGGAGTGGAGTAGAAGAGAACGGTCTGCCTGCCTTGGTTGCTGTTCTGGACCCAGAAGCAGAGAGTGAAGGTTTTCAGTTGCATGGGCTTCAGAGGGATGATCATCACGTAGCTGGCCGTGTTCTCCAAGGGGAAGTGGAAGGCTTGCAAGCTGAGCTGGTGGTGACCTGAAATAAAACAACCGGACACGGTCAAGGTTGGCTTGGTCCTTGAGCTGGCCGACCAACTGGAAGGAACCAATTTTGTTTATGGCTTCCCCTTGAGTTGATCCTTGGAAGAACTCAGGAGAACCTCATTAAATTGATCCTTGGAAGAACTCAGGAGAACCTCATTAAATTGATCCTTGGAGGAACCCAGGAGAACCTCATTAAATTGATCCTTGGAAGAACTCAGGAGAACCTCATTAAATTGATCCTTGGACGAACCCAGGAGAACCTCATTAATTTGATCCTTGGACGAACCCAGGAGAACCTCATTAAATTGATCCTTGGAGGAATCCAGGAGAACCTCATTAAATTGATCCTTGGAAGAACCCAGGAGAACCTCATTAAATTGATCCTTGGAAGAACTCAGGAGAACCTCATTAAATTGATCCTTGGAGGAACTCAGGAGAACCTCATTAAATTGATCCTTGGATGAACCCAGGAGAACCTCATTAATTTGATCCTTGGACGAATCCAGGAGAACCTCATTAAATTGATCCTTGGAAGAACCTAGGAGAACTTCTTATTCATAGGTGGTCCTTGAGTTGTCATCTTTAGAGCCCTTCATGGCTTGCAACCAGGCTATCTGAGGGACCTCTCTGGCCGGTCACATCCACATGACCCACTAGAACAGGGAGGCAAGGAATGTTGGGAGTCCCATCCCCTAAGGAGGTCCACCTGGTGAGACCCAGAAGAAGGGCCTTCTCCATGGTGGCTCCTTCCCTTTGGAACATCATCCCTGCAGAAATTAGACTGGTCTCCGCTCTGGCACTCTTTTTGGAAGGACCTGAAGACATGGTTCTGCCAGCGGACCTGGGGAACCCAGAATGTGAGGGAGCCCATCAAATGGCTTATTTAATCCTGTACTGTCACCGTGTGTGTGTGTGTGTGTGTGTGTGTGTGTGTGTGTGTGTATTTATTGAATTTTGTATTTTTACCGTTTGTAAAGCCGCTTAAGAGTTGCTGGGAGCGAGTAGGCGGCTATATAAATTCTCTAAATAAATAAAGATCTGTGAAATCTCTCCAACCATCTCCACTTCTCCCAACACAATGGGCACGGAGGGAGGGCACGGACAAAGAAGGGGGCAGAAGAGAAGAGATACTAGGTCAAAGATGATGGCTAACCTTTTTGCTGTCGCGTGCCAAAAGCGGGGGGAGTGCCGGGGGTCTCTTTCACATGTCCACACCCATAATTCAATGTGCCCCACCCCACCATGCATGCGTGTGTGACCCCTCCCCCACACTCCCCACACTTTTGACACGCAATGGCACTGTGGCACCCTCCCCAGGCTCCAGAAGCTTTCTAGGAGCCTGGGGAGGGCAAAAACTGCCTTCCCCTTCTGGAGGCTGGAAACGGCCTATTTCCCGACTTCCGGTGGGCCCGGAAGGTCCGGAAGGCCCGAAAATCAGCTGGCTGACACGCACATGCGTGCTGGAGCTATGGCAACACTCGCGTGCCCACAGATATGGCTCTGCGTGCCACCTGTGGCACGTGTGCCATAGGTTCGCCATCACGGTACTAGGTGCTTCCAAGACTCAAAACCGCCTTGCCTCTTGGCTTCCACGGAGCTTCCAGAATCCAGAATTGGTTCTGGGGTCTCCTAGGGTGGCATCCTTAATTTCCCAGCTGGGTTGGGAAAGAAGGCACTTAGGTCAACAAAAGCCAAGAAGGTGTTCCTTACCAGGCTTGCCTATGACATCCAGAAGATACTTCTTCATCTCAATAAGATCAGTCTGTAGTTTATCCAGTTTCCTGGAGATGCTCTCAGGCTGATACCTTCCTAAAATGACAGAGAGTTGTAGTTTTTAGCTCCTTGGTAAACTTTCTCCGTTGTTGTTGTGGTCCGCCAGCAGCCTGCGAAGCTGGCAGTGGAGTCGGACAGTGAGGAGGCTGGGGAGGAACATGGGCCAGTCCTGGAGTCTGGAGAAGGCTCGGACGAGGGCTCTGCGTCAGAGGCAGAGATGGGGCCAGGGCCATCTGGGAGTGATGCGCGGATTCCGGAGTCGCCAGAATCAGATATCAGAGAGGCAGAGGAACAGGAGGAGCCTGTTCCTAGTGCACGCAAGCGCAGAGCTGCCAGAAGGCACGAACAATTAAAACAAAAGGGACGACTCGGGAGTAAGGCCTGGAGATGATAAGGCTTAAAAGAGGAGCAAAGGCACGTGGGCCCTTTGCAGGAAAGCAACGTTGTTCATTCTGTTCCCAGTCGGCATCTCTGTTTGATTCTGGACTCCGTGGGGCTTTGCCAAGTAGGTCTTTGGCAGCGTGTCGAGGGAGATAAAGGTGGGCGATTATCCCGAAGGATTTTTTGCAACTAATTGGGACTCAGCTGTGAATGAACGTAATTCACAGCTGTTGCAATAAAAGAGGTTTTTGGGACTACCCGTGTGTTTTAAAGCCTAAGTCACAACAGTTGTATTAATGACCCACCCAATCTAATGCAGAGACGACCCAAGGAAATTAGGGGTGGAACGATGAAAAGAAAACTAGTTCCTTTGGACCGACTGAGCTCACACCCCCTCTACTGTTTTTAACTAGGCTTTGTACCACAAAGAATTCTAGCCTGGCTCACGTATCATACTAAGCCCATAAATCATGGTTTTACTAAGGACACAAAAAAAAAAATTGTACCCAGATGTTACACTGATTGATTAATGATGAATTGTTCGTTTAAAAATAAAAATAATTTTTTTTTCTAAAAAAAAAATGGAAATGAAAAAGATTAAAGAGAAAGTAAAAATACATTTAAGATAAAGATGTAAATAAAAAAGAAATTGTTAATATATATATATATATATATATATATATATATATATATATATATATATATATATAATGAGAATAAGAATAGAATAGAATTCTTTATTGGCCAAGTGTGATTGGACACACAAGGAATTTGTTTTTGGTGCATATGCTCTCGGTGTACATAAAAGATACATTCGTCAAGAATCGTAAGGTACAACACTTACTGATAGTCATAGTCAATATAAATCTTAAGGATACCAGCAACAAAGTTACAGTCATACAGTCATAAGTGGGAGGAGATGGGTGATAGGAACGATGAGAAGACTAATAGTAATGCAGACTTAGTAACTAGTTTGACAGTTTGATGGCGTTCAGGACAGTTTTTTCCCGAACGCCATCACTCTGCTAAACAAATAATTCCCTCAACACTGTCAAACTATTCACTAAGTCTGCATGACTATTACTATTAGTCTTCTCATCATTCCTATCACCCATCTCCTCCCACTTACGACTGTATGAAAGTAGCTTGTTGCTCTATCCTTACGATTTATATTGTTTCCTTGTATGATTCAATTGCTTATTTGTACCCTATGACTATCATTAAGTGTTGTCCCTTACGATTCTTGACGAATGTATCCTGTCTTTTTATGTATACTGAGAGTGTATGCACCAAGACAAATTCCTTGTGTGTCCAATCACACTTGGCCAATAAAGAATTTTAACTTCTATCCATTTTAAGAAAGTGGGGGCCTGAGCAACAGAAAGGGTCTACTCTGGAGGAGAGAGGTGATCAGGGAGGGGTCTACTCCAGAGTAACAGTCTACTCAGGAGGAGGAGAACCAGAGACTATAATAAAGGTAAAGGTTCCCCTGGCACATATGTGCTAGTCGTTTCCGACTCTAGGGGGCAGTGCTCATCTCCGTTTCAAAGTCCGAAGACGTCTCCATGGTCCTGTGGCCGGCATGACTCAACGCCAAAGGCGCACGGAACGCTGTTCCCTTCCCACCAAAGGTGGTCCCTATTTTTTCTACTTGCATTTTTTACCTGCTTTCGAACTGCTAGGTTGGCAGAAGCTGGGACAAGGAACGGGAGCTCACCCCGTTACGTGGCGCTAAGGATTCGAACCGCTGAACTGCCGACCTTTCGATCGACAAGCTCAATGTCTTAGCCACTGAGCCACCGCGTCCCTTTTTATTAAAGAGACTATAGTAAAAGCCCTTAGTTCACATTTTGGTTGAGTTGGGTGGAGTCTTAGAATTGTCTTCCTGGTTCCTGTCTTAAGATGTGAGCCCTGAAGATTATGAGCTGGTCCAATCCATGGTGATTTGCCCATCCTACTTTACATCCTTTTGAGTGGGGGGGGGTCAACTCCTGCAATGTACCTTCGAGCAGCTGAGGAGAGAAGGATGCTTTGACTACCCGTTGGTTGAGAGGCTGGATTTGACGGTAATCGTTTCTCAAAGTTTTGTTGTTCCAATCCATCAAGGTGCTTTCCAAAAGTTCGATCTGTAAAGAAGTAAATTTTGGAGCGGGGGAAAAAAATATATTGGAGGACCCGCAGTATAAGTGGAATATAAAGGTAAAGGTGCCCCTCGCACATCTGTGCTAGTCGTTCCCGACTCTAGGGGGGCAGTGCTCATCTCCGTTTCAAAGCCGAAGAGCCAGTGCTGTCCGAAGACGTCTCCGTGGTCATGTGGCCGGCAGGACTCAACGCTAAAGGCGCACGGAACGCTGTTCCCTTCCCACCAAAGGTGGTACCTATTTTTCTACTTGCATTTTTTTTTACGGGCTTTCGAACTGCTAGGTTGGCAGAAGCTGGGACAAGTCACGCGGCGCTAAGGATTCGAACCGCCGAACTGCCGACCTTTCGATCGACAAGCTCAATGTCTTAGCCACTGAGCCACCTCATCCCTCTTAAGTGGAATATAGATTTCTACTAATAAGTGTGTTCAGCTCAGTCTGAATCCACCTCTCCTGTCCAAACGGCAGTTAGAACTGATAATGTTACTTAGTTGGGTAATGAAATGTTTGCAAAAAAACCCCAGCCAAGCTTAGAGAGCACCAAGGAGCCCTCCAAACAGTGTTTTGTTTGGATTTTTACAAGGCAAATATAAAGAAGAGAACTGCAGGGGGAAGAGAGAAAAAAAAAATGATGAACAGAAGCATGTTTAGCGGTATAATAATGATTAATTTTGAATTTAGGAGCCACCCAATTCCAATGGACTCTCATTGAATGTACAGATGAGAAGGATTCACAAAACCGGGTTTTTTTTTGCAAAATCAAACACGCCATCCTTAACTAATTATTCAGATGGTGCTTCTGGAGAGCTGTTTCTATTAAAAATGGGGAGAAAGCACCCCAAACTTAAGCCAAATTGGCCAATGCAATTTAAAAAAATGAAGAGTATAGTTTTATAAAACCACCCCCCAAAAAAGAAAAAGAAAAAAGGATAAGATGCCAATTAAAAAATAACTCAACCTAAAATTGTAGAATTAAAGTCAATGTAAAAGTTTGTCAGGTTACTATTTTTTTAAAAAAACAGTATATTCAATGGCTGGGAGGGAATCAAAACTGCTTCCTGCCTTTAAAATAATCTTTATCTTTAAAATAAAGATTTCATTTCTTCTTTGGTAAAGTTTCATCCCGTGTTACGTACCTAGCCTGCTAAACAGCTAAAGAAAGCTGTTAGATTAACAGAGGTGGAAGGGACCTTGTAGGTCATCTAGTCGAACCCCCCCCCCCCCGTCCATAACAGGAGACCTTACACCATCATAACATGGCTTGTTTATTTTTGGGTGGGTGGGCTGTCTGAACTGAGCAACTGTGGCTTGCAAAGTAGAACCGGGGTCGTTTAAAAGCAAAACCCAATTGTGTTATTCAGCAAGCCACGATGTTTTGTGCAATGCGTAGATCCAAACCATGACTGAATGCAGCATCAACCTTTAACCATGGTTCAGTGCAATGCAGGGACAGTGTAAGGGAGGAATATTTCTTGCCTGAGTGTAAGACAGCTTGATAGGCGTGTCAAACACCGTCCAGATCACGTTTTCTGTGCATGGAGGCGTGGTTAACGAACCATGATAGCGGTAGAAATCGGAGAGGTTTTCCGGCAACATGGCTAAGATATCCAGGCTATCGAGAGTGGTCGAATACCCTACAAGAGAAAAAAACACCCCTCTGCGTACAACGATCTTGCAAAGCAGGCCAGGATCAGGTGAAGGAGCACTGAGGGATCTAAATGACCCAAATGTTTTAAAAATTGCCTTTAAACTGAGATGTTTGGGAAGACAGGAGAAAAGGAAAGCATCAAGAATGGTGCTTTGGTCTCCCTTTGGAGGCGGGAGATCGGGAATGCTGGGCTTTGTAGTCCCAAGAGAGCCCAGGCTGCATGAAGCGATGTGTGCATCAAGCATTTCTCCCCTGCTGAGTTTTTGCAGTCTGTGTTACAAAATGTGTATTGTCTAACTAGTTGGTCAGGCAACATATAAACTATCAATATATGTTTGCAGTCAAAAGGTATTATATTGCTTTAAGACTGTATTGCATCATCCTGTATCCTGATTGGCTAAGCTCTGTAGCCAATGTACTTAAGGGGAAGCCTGAAGCTTGTGGACACTACACCATTTTATCTGCTTATTTGCTGTTACTCTCTACATGCTCACTGTTTGATCATTGCTACTTGTTGCTTTCTACTATTTATTGAATGTTTTAATATCGAACTTGTTCCCGTTTGAAACTCAAGAAGAACTGTTTTATTCTGTAATGACTACAACAACTGGTAAGAAAACTTTGTACTTGGAATATCCCTGAATTGATATTTGAACTATCGCCTTATCTGTGTATGACCTGGATTGTTATTGGACGTTGCTTTACTTTTTCCTAAAAGTAAAAGACTGCCACAACTCAGTGTGTCTGTATGTTAACCGTAATTATTCATAAACACTCTCAGCCGTTTTCCATGTGTATACTCATCGGTTATGAGCCGAGAATATCCTTAACAGTCTGTTTTCCCACTTTGCAGGATATATTGCAAATTGCTATTTGGTTGGCCAAAAAGCTGCATTTGTTTATTGATTTCCCCCCTTCTTTCTAGATGGGGTGCTTAAAACAGGTAGAGAATCTTGCATGGATGGAATTGAGCAGCTTTGGTGGTGCCCTCTGGACTTCATCTCCCATCAGCTCTTGAGCAGCGCAGCCAATGGCAAGGAATTGTGGCAGCCGGGAGCATCTGATTGGTGCGTGTGGGGAGAATCTCATTTGCATTTCTGCATCAGCCCAAAAATCCAGGGATGCTTACCTGCATACTTAATTTTGGCCAATTTGGCAATGAAGTCGCTGTAGTAAGCATTCTCAAAGGGGTTGCCCTGAAAACAAACAAAATTAAAATAATTACATATCTATATTGCTCGACTTCTAATTGCAAAGGAAACTGATTTGCCTAATTCATGCACCCCCACCACTACCAAATGACACCATTTAGAAGATGCTGGCTGTTCTTGAAGGAAGAGAAAAAAAATGGGGTTAAGTTTTGCTTTTTGGCATGGGAGACCACCAGGTGAGCCTTGCAAGTTGAACATCCAGGAAATAATGAGCATCGGGATTGAATTAATCTCAAAGGAGAAGCACACCAATATTTTGCTTCTCTCCCTTCCTCTCCTTTTAATTTAAATGTCCCGATTTGCTTTCAGAAAATTAAAAAATATGTCCAGTCCAGGAGTGAAATCCAGCAGGTTCTGGAGAACCGGTAGCGGAAATTTTGAGTAGTTCGGAGAATTGGCAAATAACACCTCTCACTGGCCCCAGAGTGGGGTGGGAATGGAGATTTTGCAATATCCTTCCCCCAGGAGTGGGGAGGGAATGGGGATTTTGTAGTATCCTTTCCCCAGGAGTGGGAAGGGAATGGGGATTTTGCAGTATCCTTGGGAATGGGGATTTTGCAGTATCCTTCCCCCAGGAGTGGGAAGGGAATGGGGACTTTGCAGTATCCTTCCCCTGGAGAGGGGTGGGAATGGGAATTTTGCAGTATCCTTCCCCTGTCACACCCAACAAGCCACGCCCACCAACCCACACCATACCCACCAAGCCACGTCCACAGAACTGGTAGTAAAAAAATTGGATTTCGCCACTGATCCAGTCTTTATTTCTCTATTCTTTGCTGCTCCCTAGTGTTAGATTCAGGGTTGTGAACCGAAGTATAATCTTCCCCTCTTTAAAATCTCCGAGAAGGTTTTATTTTTCAATTGAAAAACTTTATTTTAAACCCTAAACTTGATGTTACACCATGACCCTTCTTAATTTTAAAGCAATTAAAAAAACACAACCCATCTTGATAACAATCCCTGATTGATAAACTAAGCTTATTAAATGGTGGCTTGGTGGGAGGCTGCAAGCCAGCCGCTCGCTCTTTAAAAACCACAATTCGAAGGTTGAGCAAACCTGATCCAGCCACCTTTAAAACAAGCTGTGATGTGAACCCAATTATAATTGATCAGATTTGGGGAAGAAATGAAGTAGCTGATCCAGATTGGGAGAGATAGTTTCGTGAGAGTGAGAGAGAGAGAGAGAGGGAGGGAGGGAGGGAGATAGAGAAAGAAGCAAGCCCATCGTTCTGAGCAAGAAGCAAACAGCTGGAAAATTAAGCTGAATTCCCAGCTACCAATTTTTCCGAACTGCACAGACAACAATTTAGACAGCTGTGAAGGAACCAAAACAGTGATTCTTAGCTTTCCCCTGCTGGAGAGATCCTTTTGTTAAGCAGATGTCAGACAGATGTTGGGGAGCGGAGGAAGGTGATGGGAGACATTCTCTGGGAAATTGCCTCTTGCGCTTCCAATTGTCCTGGGATGTTGGCATGAAAATGACAACCTTGATTTGCAAATCAAAGGGACGCACTAACAAACCTCCCTTCCAAAGGAGGCCACTTGCTTGCAATGCCAGGAGAAAAAAAATATATATATTTTTTAAAAAGTCAAACATATACTGCCGAAACTTTTCCAAGGGGAAAAAATTAAAATGCGCTATAATTGCATTGTGTTGCAAAGTGAGCGTATACCAATCAACACCCTTTATTATAAAAGGTAGTTGCAAAAAGGGTGTTTTCTTCGCTAGACTAGCCACGCCAAGTTCCTGCAACCGTTCATCGTACGTTTGAGCCTCCAGTCCCCTAATCCTCTAGGTTGCTCTTCTCCGCACTCTTTCCAGAGTCTCAACATCTTTTTATAGTGTGGTGATCGAAACTGGATGCAGTACTCTAGGTGTGGTCTTACTAAGGCTTCATAGAGTGGTATGAGTACCTCGCTAATTAAAGAAAAAGAACTGGAGAAGCTCACAAAATATAAAGACCGGCAAATAGAAATAGAACGACTGGGGCAGAAGCAAGCAAAGGTAGGTCCAACTGAACACCGTTCAGAGATCGACAAATTCATTGCCAGTCAATTGCAAAAGGCAGCTTTGCTCGGAACAGCTTACATCCTCCGATGTTCTAACACCGTAAAACAGTGATGGTGAACCTTTTTTTCCCTCAGGGTGCCGAAAGCACGCGTCCATGTGCCCACCTCCATAATTAAATGCCCCCCCCCGTGTCCTGCCTCCCTGTGCATTATCTCTCCGCGCCTCATTTTGGGCCTAGCAGGCCTCCCTGAAGCCTCCGGAGGCCGGAAACAGCCAGACTTCCAGTAGGCTCAGTAGGCCCGTTTTTTGCCCTCCCCAGGTTCCAGGGGCTTTCTTGGAGCCTGGGGAGGGCGAAAACAGCCTCTCTCCCCACCGGATGCCCTCCGGAGGCCGGAAACAGCCCGTTTCCAGACTTCCAGTAGGCCCAGTAGGCCCGTTTTTTCGCCCTAGCAGGCCTCCCTGAAGCCTCCGGAGGTCGGAAACAGCCAGACTTCCAGTAGGCCCAGTAGGCCCGTTTTTTGCCCTCCCCAGACTCCAGGGGCTTTCTTGGGAGCCTGGGGAGGGCGAAAACGGCCTCTCTCCCGGATGCCCTCCGGAAGCCAAAAACGCTCTCCCAGAGCTTCTGCATGAGCCCTATACTTACCTGGCATCCAAAACAGGCCACGTGGAGACTCCTGGGAGGGGAGGGGAGGCGTGGACGGGGCCAGCCGAAAATCAGCTGGCCGGCACATGTATGCGCACTGAACCTGAGCTAGGGCAATGGCTCACGTGCCCACAGATATGGCTTCGTGTGCCACCTGTGGCACGTGTGCCATAGGTTCGCTATCACGGCGATAAAACATTCACCTCTGCTTATCCCGGGTTCTTGGGAAGGCCTCGATAGGTGGATAAAAATGCCAGATAACCACTGGCTGTGTCTCGAACCATAACCACGAGGAGACATGATGGGATATGTATGTTGGGAGCGATCCTTTGAAGGGTCTTTAATGAACTTGTAGTACCAAGGAGGTGGGACAGAAGTCGACACGCAGTTCTGCCTCTGTGCCACCCAACTTAAAAGCCTCTTACAAGACTCCCGTGGCATAAATGGTGGTACTTACCACAAAAAGAAAAGCGAGAACAGCCAGTCCATCGGGTTTATTCTTTGCTTGGTCAAAGCTGGAGTAAGCTGCTGAGTTGTAATGGACAATGTGGAGCTGCGGGGGGAGAAAAAAAAAAGCAAGGGTGAAAAAGTGGCATGGGGGCCCACACGGTGGTGAAGCTCCCCCTCGAAGGCACAAATAGCCTTGGACAACCGATTCTTAGTTCTTCAACAACAGGCGGTCCTCGCCGACCAACGGGAGCAGGATTTCCGCTACTAAGCAAAGCAGTTGTTAAGTGAGTCCTGCCTGATTTCACAATCTTTTTCACCATGGTTTAGTTGTTAAGCGAATCTGGCTTCTCCCATCGACTCCCTCCCTGTTTCCTGTCAAGACCCTTCCTCACAAACGGCGTCATCAGCGGATTGAAGGATTCTACGCAGGGGTGGGCTGCTGGGGGTTCTCAGGAGTTCAGGAGAAAATTCTAGCTAAGGTTCTGTGCAGTTCGGAGAACCCTCAAATCCCACTCCTGGCTGGCCCCGCCCACCCCACCCCGTCCCTCCCAGGAGTCCCCACGCGGCCCGTTTTGGCTGCAGATAAGTGCAGGGTGCGCACGGAGGCTCGGAGAGGGTGAAAAACGGGCCTACCAGAAGTTTGGGAAGGGCTTCCGGAGCCTGGGGAGGCCGTTTTCGCCATCCTGGAGGCTTGAGAAAAGCCTCCGGAGCCCGGGGAGGACAGAAACACCCAGCCACCCTGCCATGGTATAGGAGGCCAACTAGGTCACGTCTGCAGAGAACCCCTTGCTAATATTTTTGAAGCCCACTCCTGGATGTCCCTCCGTCCCCTTTTTTTGTTGTCCTCTTCTTCCTTAGGGGGAAAAGGAATGTGACATACCTCGGCAATATATCGTAACCCGTCGATCGTGTGTTCGGATCCGCTGTTTTCTTTCCCTGTGCTGCCCCAGTGCAGGTGAAGCTGGATTGCTGTGAATTTCCCAGGGAGGCCTTTTATAATCTTCATGGACGAAGGAAGGTGTATGATAACTGGAAAGGGGCACGGAAAGGAGGGAATCAGACTCATGCAGGTAGTCCTCGACTTACAACCATTCATTTAGTGGCCGTTCCCAAGTTACAACGGGACTGAAAAAAATGACTTAGGACTTAAGCCAGAAATCTGAGCTTGGACCAAACAAAGAGAGTTTAAGTCCCATGCGAGGAACCAAGTTAACACTGTTTTACTTCTTCCTTAACTATTTTACTACTACAGGTAGTCCTTGAATTACAACCGTTTGGTCACCATTTAGTGACCGTTCAAAGTTACAACGGCCCTGAAAAAAGTGAGTTAGGACCGTTTTTTTCACACTTAAAACCTTGGTAGCATCTTTGTGATCGTGTGATCGGAATTCAGACGCTTCGTACTTATGACCATTGCTGTGTCCCGTCGGATCCCCTTTCGTGACCCATCTGATGAGCAAAGGGGAAGCCTGATTCACTTAACCCCCCTGTTACTGACTTAACGACCACCATGATTCGCTTAACAACGGTGTCAAGAAAAGTTGTAAAATGGGGCAAAACTCCTTTAATGAATATCTCACTTAAAACGACAGAAATTTGGGGCTCAGTGGTGATCCTAAGTTGAGGACTACTTGTATTTCAAACAGATTTCTCATTTTCCTCCCTTCTCACTGACAACCTGCCAGAATAAGAAGAAACGGGTTCAAGTCCCGGCGACATTGAAAGCATTTCTTTCGGCAAAATATACATCCTTTTTTAAAATTTTGGAAAAAAAAGGCTTTTAATATTTACTGAATATTAAGGATCAGCTCCTGAGTTAAAGTCAAGGCACAAAAGCAGTTTTCCTTTGCAGGTTGTGATTCTCAGACCACACACACAAACACACACAAAATCAAACCTGCTTACTGAAGCTGCAATTATCCAAATAGTTGTATAATTACAACAGAGCCCAAGTTAAATTGGGGCTGTTAGTTTTGCGGCTTTATCAAGTTTTTGCAGAGTGAGAGGCGGGCAGGAACCCAAAAAACACACAACTACAATAGTAATTCTCATTGGTGCCAAACTTTCTCTTGTGTGAAAAGATCATATACCGGTTGAAAGGACCGGGTTGAAAAAGTGGCATGGGGGCCCACACGGTGGTGAAGCTCTCCCTCAAAGGCTGATAGCCTTGGATAAGAACTCCTAGTTCTTCAACTATGGGTAGTCCTCATACAACCACAATTGAGCCCAACGTGTCTTTTGCTAAGCAAGGGAGCTGTTAAGTGACTGATGCCCCGCGACCTTTTGTGACCATTTTTCGGCCGAAGAAGTTATAGAAAAAATCTTTTTAAAAGGAAAAAAAGCCTAAGCTGATCAGGCAAGTCAGCTGGAATCGTCAGAGGCTCTTTTTTTAAAAAAAGAAAGCCTCTGCCGATCAGACAAGTCAGCTGGGATCGTCAGAGACTTTTAAAAGCATTTTTTAATAACCTCTTTAACCGAAGAGGTTGTAGAAAAAATGGTTTTAAAAGTTTAAAAAAAAAAAGTTGGCCACGCCCACTCAGTCATATTACCCCCACCAAGCCACGCCCACAGAACCGGTAGTAACAAATTTTACATTTCACCACTGGTTCAGTGGGATCGCAGAATTCCAAGACCGCAAAATTCACTTTGGGACTTTAGATTTGAACCCGCAGCCTTGGAATTTCTTAGCGGCCTCTTATCCGTCCTTTCTCTCTGTCCGGTTAAATATTTTCCGCACCAAAGGCCCACTCAACCCTGCTTCTCTCCCTCTCCTTTTCAAGTTTGCTTCTGAAAATAAAGCATTCCTGGTTTTCGAGTATATCAGCAAGTTAAAAATACGGGGCACTGGGTATTCTGTAATTGTTCCAAATTCTAGCAATATCGCCATTCATCCGTAATGTTGGATCTGTGCTTTTGTTGTTATTTTCTCTCTCTCTCTCTCTCTCTCTCTCTCTCTTTTTTTTTTAATGCCTCGTGCATTTGTTCAAACCGTCCGTCCCGTCCTCTGTTGTTTCTGGCGTGCCCACCGGTGGATTGAGGAAATCAGCACAAAATTAGCCAAATAGAATGTGGAAGGGCATAAAGAAAATGATGACGGGGACAAAAAAAAAAAAAAAATGAGAATGGATCACGACAGGAGCCGCGTGCAATTAAAAAAAAAAAAAAGCGAACAGCCCGACTTCGTTCGCAAATAACATTCTGCTGATTTTCTTTTAACAGGGCCTTCAGACAAACCTGGAATGCTTCCTGCGTGGGGGGGGGAGTTGGGTTTAAAAATGGGTTTGCACCCCGATTTTAATCCTGTTGAAAAAGGGGACTCTCTCTCTCTCTCTTAGCTGCCTTTGCGCAGCCCGATTTGAATCCCGTTTAAAACGGGGCTCTGTTTTAAGCGGCCTTTGTCACCCCCGTTTTTAACCCTGTGTTCAGACAGGTTTGAAGCAGGGGTGGGCTTCAAAAATTTTAGCAAGGGGTTCTCTGCCTGGTTGCTGGGTGGGGGTGGCCATGGTGGTCTTGTCGGCCTCCTGCACCAAGGCAGGGGGGCGTTTTTGCCCTTCCCAGGCTCTGGAGGCTTTTCTTGAGCCTCCGGGAGGGTGAAAACAGCCTCCCCAGGCTCCGGAGGCCCTTGGGCCGAACTTCCGGTAGGCTCGTTTTTCACCGTCCCCGAACTTCCGCGCAGCCTGCACTTACCTGCATCCAAAATGGGCTGTGTGGGGACTCCTGGGAGGGGCAAGGTGGGGTGGGTGGGGCCAACCAGGAGTGGGATTTGGGGGTTCTCCAAACTGCACAGAATCTTAGCTAGAGGTTCTCCCGAACCCTTGCGAACCCCCAGCAGCCCACTCCTGGTTTAAAGTGTTTAGAAATATAGTGAGGTTTAGGAGCCTTGAAGAGAAGGAAAAATGCAATTTTACGACTCCAGAAAACCCTCTAAAAAGGGTTCGAGAAGTTTCTGTTTCGTGAATGCGGACAAGCCAGCATGTAACATTCTTGGGACGGCTGACAAGGATTTGTATACGTATCTCATTATAAAAATCCTGTCCGTTTTCATTGTGCAGGGAGTTCTCGAGTTACGACCTCAGTTGCGGCCAGAAATTTTTAATGGCTAAGCGAGGCGGCCGTTAAGGGAAGCGTGCTCCATTTTATTTTTATTTATTTTATTTTATTTTATTTTTCAATTTATATACCGCCCTTCTCCCTGAGGACTCAGGGCGGTGCACAGCCAGAATTAAAAACATGAAATACAAATATTAAAAACAATTAAAATATATATAAATTTGGCCCAAAAATTTAAAAATCACAAACCAATTAAAACATTTAAAAAATTTAAAAATTTCTTCCTAAGCCAGCCCGGCTTGCTGGAAAAAGCAACGACCTGTCTTGCCCCAGTTGTTAAGCGAATCAGCACAGTTGTTAATAACGTCGTTCTTAAGTGAATCTGGCTTGCCCGTTGACTTTGCTTGTCAGAAGGTCGCAAAAAGAGGATTCCATGACCCCGGGGCCCTGCAACAGTCGTTAAATACGAGCCAGTTGCCAAGCATTTGGATTTTGATCACTTGAATGCTGCAAAGGTCATTAAATGTGAAAAAAATGGTCATAAAGTCCCATTTTTTAGTGCCATTGCGACTTTGAACGGTCGCTAAATGAATTATTATAGGTTGGGGGCTGCCTGTATATCTACGTTAGGCGTGTGAACTGGTCGTAAAGTAACTTTTTCCGGTGCCGTTGTGATTTTGAACCAGTGGTGGTATTTAGCCGGTTCTAGCCGGTTCGGGCAAACCGTAGAGGCAGCTGCTGGAGGCTCCGCCCACCCGCCCGGACGTCATCACGTCCCGTTTTTTGATGCTCTACGCATGTAGGGAACGTCCTGTGCGTGCGTGGAGGTGGCGCGTATGCTCACATTGATGAGCCTGTAGCGAAGGCAAGTGAATTCCGTCACTAAATGAGCGGCGGGAAGTCAGGAATTGCATGTAACGGTTGCAAACTGGCTTACCAAAGATATGTCTTTTGTAAGTCTAAAAACACATTAGCGTTTTGCAGGGCGGAAAGCGCATTGCATAGGGCAGGGGGCCAGCACCGAGAAGTCCCCGTCACCCATTAAGGTTCTCTGCAGTGACCCTAATCTGGAAATTTCATCCCTTCCAACTCCAAAGACAGACGGGTGCCAACTCCGATACCCTCTCATCTAGCTGGACTGAAACCACAAGCTTTGGAGAGCTAAGGCTGTGTAATATTGTGGGTTGCCTCACAGACTTTAATCGACCGCCAGCTCTTATTTATTCAGGTTTTATTGCCTCTGATTGCTGCCTTTCGGCTTCTGATTCTTGCAAGCTCAGGCCACTGCAAGATTTGAAGGCGTATTTAAAGAAATAAATCCTGTGGCTGTCTACCGCAAAAAATTGAGTAGTTCGGAGAACCGGTAAATACCACCTCTGACTGGCTCCGCCCCCATCTAGTCTCTGCCTCCTGAGTCCCAGGTGATCGGGAGGAAATGGGGATTTTGCAGTAACCTTCCCCAGGAGTGGGAAGGGAATGGGGATTTTGCAATAGCCTTCCCCCAGGAGTGGGGAGGGAATGGGGATTTTCCAATAGCCTTCCCCCAGGAGTGGGAAGGGAATGGGGATTTTGCAGTAACCTTCCCCAGGAGTGGGAAGGGAATGGGGATTTTGCAATAACCTTCCCCAGGAGTGGGGAGGGAATGGGGATTTTGCAATAGCCTTCCCCCAGGAGTGGGGAGGGAATGGGGATTTTGCAGTATCCTTCCCCCAGGAGTGGGAAAGGAATGGGGATTTTGCAGTATTCTTTCCCCAGGAGTGGGGAGGGAATGGGGATTTTGCAATAGCCTTCCCCCAGGAGTGGGAAGGGAATGGGGATTTTGCAGTAACCTTCCCCAGGAGTGGGGAGGGAATGGGGATTTTGCAATAGCCTTCCCCCAGGAGTGGGAAGGGAATGGGGATTTAGCAGTAACCTTCCCCAGGAGTGGGGAGGGAATGGGGATTTTGCAGTATCCTTCCCCCAGGAGTGGGGAGGGAATGGAGATTTTGCAGTATCCTTCCCCTGCCATGCCCACCAAGCCATGCCATGCCCACCAAGCCACGCCCACAGAACCGGTAGTTAAAAAAAATTTGAATCCCACCACTGATATATATATATTTAAAAAGATAGTGATCTTAGGGCCTACTTTAAGTTTTAGGGAAATTTATTTTATTTATTTATTTATTTATTTTCAATTTATATACCCGCCCTTCTCCCTGAGGACTCAGGGCGGTGCACAGCCAGAATTAAAAACATGAAATACAAATATTAAAAACAATTAAAATCTATATAAATTTGGCCCAAAATTTAAAAAACCACAAACCAATTAAACATTTAAAAATTTTAAAAAAATTTCTTCCTAAGCCAGCCCGGCTTGCTGGAAAAAGTGGGTTTTAAGGGCACGGCGGAAGGCACCGAGGTCTTGGATTCTCCTTATCTCTGGGGGCAACTGATTCCAGAGGGTGGGAGCCCCCACAGAGAAGGCTCTCCCCCTGGGGGTCACCAGCCTACATTGTTTGGCTGATGGCACCCTGAGGAGGCCCTCTCTGTGGGAGCGCACGGGTCGCTGGGAGGCCGTTGGTAGCAGCAGGCGGTCTCGAAGATAACTAAGCCCTATGCCATGGAAAGAAGTTATTCTGCTGTTTAAACTGATTTTCTGGATGTGGGCAAGAAACGAATCCCCTGTGTTACAGAGGGAGATGCTCACAATAGCAGAGTTGGATGGGACCTTGGAGGTCTTCTAGTCTAACCCTCCAGCTCGGGCAGGAGTACCTTATGCCATTCTGTCTAGTCTCTTCTTTAAAAACTTCCAGTGTTGGAGCATTCACAACTTCTGGTGGCAAGCTGTTCCACCGGTTAATTGTTCTCACTGTCAGGAAATTTCTCCTTAGTTCTAAGTTGCTTCTCTCCTTGATTAGTTTCCACCCGTTGCTTCTTGTCCTGCCCTCAGGGGCTTTGGAGAATAGCTTGACTCCCTCTTTTTTGTGGCATATTGGAAGACTGCTATCATGTCACCCTCTAGTCCAGTGATGGCGAACCTTTTTTTCCTCAGGTGCCGAAAGCACGCGTGCATGTGCCCACCTCCATAATGAAACGCCCCCCTGTGTCACACACACACCCCTGCGCATGCGCACATAGTCCCCCCTGTCCCCCATTTTGGGCCTAGCAGGTCTCCCTGAAGCCTCTGGAGGCCAAAATCAGCCCGTTTTTTGCAGACTTCCGGTAGGCCCAGTAGGCCCGTTTTTCGCCCTCCCCAGGCTCCAGGGGCTTTGTTGGAGCCTGAGGAGGGCAAAAACAGCCTCCCTCCCCACCGGATGCCCTCCGGAGGCCGAAAACGCCCTCCCAGAGTCTCCGCACGAGCCCTATACTTACCTGGCATCCAAAACAGGCCCTGTGGAGACTCCTGGGAGTTGAGGGAAGGCGTAGACGGGGCCAGCCGAAAATCAGCTGGCCGGCACACGTTTGCGCACTGAAGCTGAGCTAGGGCAACGCGTGCCCACAGATATGGCTTCGTGTGCCACCTGTGGCACGTGTGCCAGTGGTTCGCCATCCCGGCGCTAGTCCTTTCTTTTCTCTAGGCTTGACCTACCCCGTTTCTGCAACTGTTCTTCGTATGTTTTAGCCTCCAGCCCCAGGGCCGGATTTTCCTATAGGCTAACTAGGCTTCAGCCTAGGGCCTCAAGATCAAGAGGGGCCTACATTCAAATTGTTAGCAAAATTAAAATTACATTTTCACTATAGGTGAAAGGGCCTCATAAGTAGAATAGCCTAGGGCCTCTTTTCATCTAAATCCGGCCCTGTCCAGCCCCCTAATCATCTTTGTTGCTCTTCTCAAGCTTTATTATTTTTTTTTAAAGCTAGAAATACCACCCTTGCAAGTTTGCAAGATCTTTAATCACCAGATTTCTGGATCAGAAGTCTAGGATTTTGCTTCCCCCCTCCCCCTCATTATATTCACCTGAATGGCCGTTGTTCATCATTTTGAATGCATCACGGCGGTAGCCATAACCCTCCAGCTGCAGCGGTTCCAAGTCTGAATTAAATCTGACTTTTGACCTCTGGATATTGATGGGGGATTGCATTTTCCCCAGGCAGTGTTCGTAGTAGGTCCCCCATTCGTCTTCACTGTGCTCCTCTTGGGTTGCGGGCCGGAGAGGAAGAGAAAAATGCTGTCAGATAAGGCCAGGAGCCAAAGGTCTTGAGCCCTACAAGCAAACTTTATTTTATTTTATTTTATTGATTTATTTATTAAATTTATATACCGCCCTACTCCCGAAGGACTCAGAGTGGGACAACTTCCGCCTTTACAACTTCCAGATTGCCTGGAAGGTTAGTTAGTTAGAAAGGAGCGGGGTTGGTTTATTTATTTATTTATTTTTCTTCTACTTATATGCCGCCCTTCTCCCAAAGGACTCGGGGCGGCTCACAGAAATTAAAGCGATGAAAACGATAAAAATAGCTACTAAAAACAATCAATTAAAATCTCCCGATTAAAAATCACCCATCAGATCAGCAAATTTGTTGGAAAAGCCAAAATAGCGGAGGTCGGGGGCCGTCCGGAGCCCCGTGGGTAACCCATTCCAGAGGGTCGGTGCACCCACAGAGAACGCCCTCATCCTGGGCGCCACCGGACGACATTGTCTGGCCGATGGCACCCGGAGGAGGGCAGTCCTATGTGAGCGCACAGGGCGGTGGGAGGCAGGCAGAGAAATCCCTAGAAATTAATTTGCAGAAATCCTGCAGAAATTTGGAGTTAATTTCTAGGGATTCCCTGTAAACCAGAGAGAAGGGAGGATTGTCAGATTACCAAAAGCTCCTTCTTGGCTCCAATAAACTTTTTTTAGACTTGAAATAATCCTTCAGCCTCTTAAGTGCTCCCTTTGGCCCACTTTCCAAGTTTCTCAGCTCTGTTTGCGATCAATCCAAAAATCATTCTTGGCTCTCTCCCTAAATTTTAGGGTAGCTTCTTCGCCATTAGGAGTAAGAGGTATCGATCCATCCTTATTAGAGGACATCAACGTAGGAGGAAAGTTACGGGAACAAAATATCTCCAAGGAGCCTCTCCGAGGAAATGTTTTTTTCTCCTCTCAAAGAGTTTCTCCTTGGGATTTTTAAATCATCATTGTCATGTTTGCCAACTAGGTGGCTCAGTGGCTAAGACGCTGAGCTTGTCGATCAGAAAGGTTGGCAGTTCGGCGGTTCGAATCCCTAGCACAGGTCTCTTGTGTGAGCAAGGGATTGGACTAAATGACCTCCAAGCTCCCTTCCACCTCTGTTACTGTTAATTTAGTTTAATTTTTTTTTTTTAAATTAATTTAATCATCATCTTCATCATCGTCAACTTGGCACCATGTCCAAGAATTCTTGGCACCATGTCCCCAATTTTACAAAACACATCAAGAAATTGCAGCTTCCTGCAATAACACCAGCGGAACTGCAAACAACTGCGCTACTCGGAACATCGTACATCTTAAGAAGGTACTTGGTTGATCCCTAGGATGCTGGCAGCAACCCGTATCGACCATTAGCACCAGTCAATGGTATTTGTGATGCATTTTTAAATGATCGGTTGATTGAGTTTCATGTTTAATGAATAAAAGAGATAATAATAATAATAATAATTAAAAATTAAAAATATTAAAATTGAAGTTGAGCGACTGTGGAAAAAGAAATCGTGTGTTGTTCCGATTGTAATTGGAGCCCTTGGAGCAATACCCAAAGGGCTACCTCGCTATTTAGAAATTCTAAATTTGCCGGACTTGAACATTTTGACTTTACAAAAAACCACCTTACTCGGAACAGCTTATATCCTCCGACGATACCTTAACAGTTCCTAGGTCCTTGGTTAGGACTCCAGCTGCTGAGCTATTAACGAGCCTCAAAGGCTGTGAATCTCACTAAAGATTTAATAATAATAATAATAATAATAATAATAATAATAATAATAATAATAAAACTAGTGTTCGACTAGTGATTTGTGATACGAAATCCAGCATGGTTATCTCGTTTGCTGTGTATACTGTCATTTTTGTGTATATAATAATAATAATAATAATAACAATAATAATAATAACAATAATAATAATAATAATAATAATAATAATAATAATAATAATAATAAATCAGAAGCAGGTTTAACCTCCTTCCCTATTAATGTCCCAGAGTAGGCAGGCAGGCATCAACTTTTGGCTGGCATTATGCACGGCACAGAGGGAATGCCCACAGCAGAAAGAACAAAGATGTATTGTATTTTCCTCGGTTTCTCCCTCTTAAAAAAAAAGGAGCAACGTTGCAAAATATCATTTATTTTGTTTTGAATTTGACGGATCGGGAGAGACAGGAAGACTAAACGAAAAGCCGGCCGGCACAAGCTCACCCTTTTGAGTTTCTGCTCGATTGGGAATTTCTATCCAAAATTTTTTTTCCCCACACTCCTTTTGTTTCAAAAAACAACAACAACGACATCTCCAGCTTGGGAGGCCTGCCAAGAATTTGGGCATCCGAAGAAGATTTCAAAGTTAATCCTAAAGCAGCCGTCTCTGGGACGTTGGGAGATGTTAAGAAAAGTTTAATGGGGGCTGGATGGGTGGGTAGAGGGAGGAAATTTACCTGGTTTGAAAGGCCGGCAAATGGCATGAAGGTGATTTGATTTTAAAGCCGGAGGGGTCTGTGCTGCAGGTTGGCAGGTGTCTTGGGGATGCGCACAGGTGAGCTAACCGGATGCCAAAACACATCTGTAGGCGTTTTTCCCCCTCCATCCTTTAAACTGGCCCACTCCAGATCTGCTGGGCAATTCTTAATTCCTCCCCCGGCTAGGAAAACTGACTCTTAGGACTCTCATAGTGGAGATCTAATGGAATTATTCTTAAATATAATTCTGCACAGTATGAATCTCAGCTCCAGTAACTTAATGTTCGCTCCGATTGTGGACCAACAGAACAGCATGAAGAGTTCACACGTTTTTGTTGTTTGCAAACAGGACCTACAACGCCACAATGTCATTTGACGGGGTGGGTGGGTGGGTGGGGGCAAGCCCCTAGGTTCCCCCCCCCAAATGTTCTTCTTAAGCCACGTTTGAATTATGATGGCCCACAATTCCTGCCCGGGATAGTTGGAGTATTATTTCTTATTTGTATCCTGCCTTTATCTTTACAAATAATTCAAGGCAGCAAACATATATCTATCTACGCCTTTTCCCTCCTATTTTCCAATATTTTAATTTTCGTTATCGTGAGGAAATATTGTGTTGTTTCCTCAGAACGACAGCCCTGTGAGGGTGAGTTGGTGAGCGAGTTGGTGGCCCAAAGTTACTCAGCTGGTTTTTCATGCCTAAGGCGGGACTTGAACTCATGGTCTCCCGTTTTCTAGCTAGGTGCCTTAACCACGAGACCAAACAGGCTCTCTAGAGTAACAACTAGGAGTAGCTAGGATTGCACTTCCGGTCTTTTAACCACGTTGCACAATTTTCAACCCTGAAATAAACCAGTTAAAAGCAAAAAGCGATTCTGAGCTCCTTTCCCTCTTTTTTTCCACCCCCCCTCCTTACCGTGATACGTCCAGTCCACGATTTCGAAGGAGCTCAGGTGTAGAAAGAAGAGTTGGAAGACCCAGACGCTAGTCCTCATGATTCGGTGAAATCAAAAACCCCAGATCTGCTGGTTTTTGTCGGATCTCCGAAAAGGTAAATAATAATTTGACTTAAATCCAGCCTCTTTTTTTTTTTTTTTTTTCCCTCCTGCCGAAATAAGAGCAGATATTCTGTTTTTCTCTTGCTGGGTGAGAAAGTTAATTATATTGCGGATTGGGGATCGACGGCTAAGTTTCTAATAGAGCCAGCAGAAAAGACCACAATACAGTGGTGGAGGCAGGTGGGGATTGTCAGGTGAAACAGGCTGTGGTGGGGTTTGAGCTCGGTTTTTTCTCAGTCGTAGGTAATCGTCCACTGCCTCTGGCTCCTGTGATTGGCTAGGTTAATCAGCATCCTGCAAGCATTAATGTTTTATGTACCTTAAAGTCGATGCTTTATGCCAAGAAGAAGGCAGAGGCCTTCTTAAAGGCCAGTGGGAAGAACTTAGCAAGAATAATTGAGAAATGACAGAGATTTTGGAACAAAAAGTAAATTATAGGTAACCCTTGACGCAGGGGTGAAATGCTTTCCTTGAGCCTCCGGGAAAGGCGAAACGACCTCCCCAGGCTCCGGAGGCCCTTCCTGAACTTCAGGTAGGCCTGTTTTTCGCCCTCCCCGAGCCTCTGCGCCAGTGGTGGTATTCAGCTGGTTCTATCCGGTTCAGGCAAACTGGTAGCGGCGGCGGTGGGAAGTTCCGCCCACTCGTCCATCATCACGTCCCGTTTTCGATGCTCTTGCGCATGTGCGGGGGTGGCACGTCCGAGCTCACATTTGAGAACCGGTAGTGAAGTGAGTACCACCTCTGCTCCGTGCGCCCCTGCACTTACCTGCATCGAAAACGGGCCGCGTGGGGACGCCTGGGAGGGGCGGGGTGGGCGGGGCCAGCCAGGTTTGGGATTTGGGGGTTCTCCGAACTGCACAGAATCTTAGCTAGAGGTTCTCCCGAACCCCTGCGAACTCCCAGCAGCCCCACCCCTTTGTCTATTCTTCCCATTAAGAGAGGCCCTCTTTCTCTTCAGGGAATCTGAATTCTCCACTTTGCAGAAGAAAAGAGCCTTGGTAGTACAGTGGTTTAAAGCACCCTGTTATTAACACAGTTGCCTGCAATTACTGCGAGTTCAATTCTCACCAGGCTCAAGGGCGACTCAGCCTTCCATCCTTTCTAAGGTAGGTTAAATGAGGACCCAGTTTGTGGGGGCAATAAGCTGACTTTGTATAAATATACAAAAAGTATGAAGGCTATTGCTTAACGCATTGTAAGCCGCCCTGAGTCTCCGGAGAAGGGCGGCATATAAATCAAATTAAAAAAAAAAAAAAAGTAAACAATTTGAGCCGGAGACCTGAAACACTTGAAAAAAGGTGAATATTCCTTTTGATTGAGCTCAGCTCCCAGGGATTTTTCACAGGCAGGTATCTGCCACATTCATAACAACTAAGAATTATTTCAGAAAAGTATTAATTATTAAGAAAAAAAACTTCTGCTTCATTTATTTCTCAACACAGTGCATCTCCTGGTGGTGTCACATCCACTCCTAAGGGCTGTTTGAAAGATTGGCTGCATGTACTCGTTCTTGAAAGGGACAATTTAAGCCAGTATTTTCTCAATCGTGGCAACTTTTAAGATGTGTGTACTCCGACTTCCCAGAATTCCCCAGCTAGCAAGCTCCCAATGACGCTCAAATTAGGTTGGCCGCCTTGACTTTTCCTCTTCCCTCCTCCGTCGTCGTTCTTTTTGTGCCGTGACTTTTTCGACGCGAAGTTGCAAAAACCGAAGGGAAATTTTCGGAGGAGTTGGGAAGATCTTAGGCCTCTTAAAAGTTGCCAAGCTTGAGAGACTTAGGTTTTAACCTTTCTGATGGAACTTGGGAGCTTCGATATTCTCCGCTCGGGTCTCCCGGGGCAATCTGGGAGCTGGCCTGAATCGTTGGCATTTTCCCGTTTCAGCAATTTTCAAGGACTATTTACCCAACTGGATTTTGCAGGATTATTAAATGCCTTCTGGGCCTTGGTTTTGATCTCCGTACATTCTGCTGCTTTGCAGAACAAGCCAAAAAAAAAAAAACCAATATCTCCCTCTAGCCGCTGGCGTTTTATGAGCTTTTGGAGAAGATTTCCTTAAAGCCCTCCTTGCAAACCTGATGAGCAGGCATAGGAGACATCCTGACCGCTGACATCGCTCAGCCTGCCTCCAGATGCTACGGGTCATAATCCCCTCTTGTTATGTAACGGCCCCTTTCCCCTCCAGGCTTCAGGGGTCCTCATTTCCTGAAGGGCTAGCTTTCTAGATGCCAAGTTGGATAACTTTATTTTCTTGGGGAGAAAACGTTTTCATATTGTTGGCTGAGCAGGGACAAAAATAGCCAGAGAAAGGATCGGAGCCAGGGAAACAGATCCAGAGATGGGTTTTAGCAGGTTCTGACCAGTTCTGGAGAACCGGTAGTGGAAATTCTGAGTAGTTCAGAGAACCAGTAGTAAAAATTCTGACTGGCCCCATCCCCATCTATTCTCTGCCTCCCGAGTCCCAGCTGATCAGGAGGAAATGGGGATTTTACAGTATCCTTCCCCTGAAGTGGGGTGGGAATGGAGATTTTACAGTATCCTTCCCCTGGATTGGGGAGGGAATGGAGATTTTACAGTATCCTTACCCTGCCACGCCCACAGAACCGGTAGTAAAAATTTTTGAAACCCACCACTGAACGGGTCCCTTGTCAGTAAGCAGGAATGCTGATTTATCACCTGCTTACCAGGTGCTTAGGAGCCAAGGAAACAACAATCAACAATTTAATAGCCGGCTATCAACACCCCAATTAAAAACTAAAAGCCACGAAGAACAAAAAAAACATATAAATACCCATGCATAGAATAGCCCAGTGCAAGCATTCTGGAGACAGAGAAAAATGGGTTACAGAACGAATCGGAAAGCTTGGAAGAATAAATCTCTGGTCCCAGGGATCATCCCAGATTGCAAATCTTTAATAGCTTTATTTCCACAGGGTTTGAAGTTCAGCCTATCTGTTGGAATACAATCCTAAATGGACGATAATCCTAATTTGATTGCCCGTCTACATTGGGTAAAAGGCTCAAAGTTCAGGTTGAAAAGACCAGGCTAACTTTTTTGCAAGAAGACAATCTTGGCCAATCTACTCAGATCCAAAGTACAGGGGGTTCCTTGACTTAAGACCAGGGATGGGTTTCACATATTGTTGCCATCTATTTAGTGGCTCAATAGGACGGCCACTACCGGTTTTCCCAAACCGGCTGAATACCACCTCTGCTTATAACCACAATTATGACCCAAATTTCCATGGCCAAGCAAGACACTTCCGTGAAATTTGCTCCCTTTTACGACCTTCCTGGCCACCGTTGTTAAGCGGATCCCTTGTGGTTGTTTAGCTACTAATGGTGGTTAACTAAATCTTGATTTTGCTTAGCCAGAAGGGTCACAGAAAGGGATCACGTGATCCCAGGACACAGCAAACGGTCATAAATATGGCTGCAAGCGTCTGAATTTTGATAAGGATGCTGCAATGGTTATGTGAAAAAAATGTCACACTTTTTTCAGCGCCGTTCTAACTTTGAACCATCCCTAAACAAGTAGTTGTAAGTCAAGGATTTCCTATACTTTGGACCTGAGTAGAGACCAAGTCTTACCAAGCAAAACCCCCTTCTCCTAATCTCAAATTATGCATTTTTTACCGTGTTTCCCCGAAAATAAGACCTCCCCTGATAATAAGCCCAATAATGCGCTAAAATAAATCCGCCCCGAAAATATTTAACCACATGCTATTTCCTCTGATTAGGGTTAGGGAGACAGAGCTGGAAATCGGGTAAGACGGCTCCATGCGCCCCAAAATAATAAGACCCCCCCCGAAAATGAAGCCAAACGCTTATTTTGGGGTTCAAAAAAATATACGACAGGGTCTTAATTTCGGGGAAACCCGGTAAATATTTTGTTCTGTTTATTTCAATTTACTGGTGTTGAGGGTCTTAACAGCCTCTTAATCTGCGGGAGTTTCAAAGTTCAAAACCCAGGGGAAACATCCAAGAAATCAAACCCCAAATGATCCTTGTTTATTCCGATTCAAACTTGCTTTCTAAACTTGGGACATTCCGATTCCTTGCTGTGATGCAAACCGCACTGATCAAACCCCCTAACTTATTTTTTTTTTTAATTCTGCCTTTTGAAAACATCCCTTCGCCAAATGAGAAATAAAACCTAGACTTTTTGCCGGTACAACTGGCAGGTTCAGGAAAAAAAAGGGTACAGGAATGCAAAGGAATAATCATAATATTTTCTGGAAGCAGCTTCATTGCGTAAAAAGCCGCTTTAGTTTTTGCTATTTTTAAAATTTTTCCAACGTGTCGCGTGTTGTTTCAAAGACAATGCAGTTTTCATTTGAATATTACAAGAGTTCTGTTGTTGTTTTTTCTCCCTTCCACCTTTGCAAATGCCAGCCAGACGGGTTTTTTTCCCTAGCGATGAACACGATCATTTTTTGGCTGGACAGATGGGAAGGGAGAGGCGGAGGAGGAGACAGAGTAAAAAAATGTTCCATCACAGATCATAAATTATAGATGGCGATTGTTTTAGGGGGCAAAGCTATCGTTTGGTTTCAAGAGCGAAAAGGGCCAACTTGCCAGTGGGATTTCTAAATATTTATGGATTTGGGCAGAAAGAGAGACACGACGCATCGAGCCACATGATGCTTTAGTTCGATCTGGGCTGTGGAATGGCACTGTTGTGAGCGATAAACTAAGATTCGCGGCTTGGTGCCCTCGCCCCCCCCTCCCCAAAGAGGGGCTCAAGGAAGATTGGGGCCTGAACGGAGGGTCTTTTTCACAATAGAAAAAAAGGATTGAACCAGGGGTGAAATCTAAAATTTCTTACTACTGGTTCTGTGGGCATGGCTTGGTGGGGGAGGGTGTAATGTGACTGGGTGGGCGTGGCCAACTTTTTTTTTAAAAAAATTTGATTTATATGCCGCCCTTCTCCGGAGACTCAGGGCGGCTTACAATGCGTTAAGCAATAGCCTTCCTACTTTTGTATATATTTATACAAAGTCAGCTTATTGCCCCCACAAACTGGGTCCTCAATTTACCTACCTTAGAAAGGATGGAAGGCTGAGTCAACCTTGAGCCTGGGGAGATTCGAACTTGCAGGCAGCTGAATGTTTATAACAGGCTATTAGTCTGCTGCACCACCAGGCTCTTTTAAAAGCATTTTTTCTACAACCTTTTTTAGAAGCCTCTGACAATCAGGCAACTCCACTGGGATCGTCAGTGGAGCATTTTTTGTTTTCTACAACCTCTTCGGCCAAAAAAAATGCTTTTAAAAGTAAAAAAAAAAACAGCCTCTGATGATCGCGTGGCTCAGCCGGGCATGGGGGCGGGGGGGGGGCGCATAGGGATTTTTGCTACTGGTTCTCTGAACCACCCGCCGCCATCGCTACCGGATCGGGCGATCCGGTCTGAACCGGGAGCATTTCACCCCTGGATTGAACTCATGCAAATTCGACAAATATACCGGTAAAAACCTTCCACTCAAATAGGTACTGAAATTTACATTTGGGAGAAGAAAACAACACGAACCAATTTGGAAGAGGAGCTGAAGATTTGCACAGATTTTGATGACCCAGGAAAGAACACATTACCACCACGAGACAAATTCCCTTTTAATTATGATGTGTAATACCCTTAAACCCAAGGGATACTTACTCGCCGGTCCCGATCCTCTCTTGTTTCGGTGGAATGGCAACGCTCTCTTAAGGTTTCTTAGCTCTTTGTGGACATTTTGCTCCAAATAGGTACGAGGAGGAGGGGGAATCTATGTGGGAGTCAATCAAACGTTAAAAAATAATAATAAAGGAATTAAACTGTGGGTCTGGATTGAGTGGTGGACTAAGAGCCATCGAAACCAAACCAGCTGTGGAGTTTTGCCCAGGATGATTGCCAACATTCAGTGTCTTTGTGACATCATAAGAGACAGGTGCTAAGGCTTAAAGACACGATGGCAGACCTATGGCATGTATGCCAGAGGTGGCACATGGGCACGCGTGCTGTCACCAGCTGCTCTTCGCAGGGGCCAGAGTGCTGGAAAACGGCCTGGTTTTCAGGCAATTTTTGGCCCAAAAAAGGCAGGAAAAATGGCCTGAAAACAGCCCCAAAATGGCCTGAAAAGGGCTCAAAAATAGCCTCAAAATGGACTAAAAAATGGCCTGAAAACGGACCAAAAAACAGCCTGAAAACAGCCTGGAAAACAGCCTGAAAACAGCCCAAAATGGCAAGAAAACGGACCCAAAAATGGCCTGAAAATGGACCAAAAAGCAGCCTGAAAATGAACCAAAAATGGCCTGAAAACGGTCCAAAAAACAGCCAGAAAATGGCCTGAAAAATGGCCCAAAAATGGCCTGAGAATGGACTAAAAAATGGCCTGAAAACAGCCCAAAAATGGCCTGAAAACGGCTCAAAAATAGCCTCAACATGGACTAAAAAATGGCCTGAAAACAGACCAAAAAACAGCTTGAAAACGGCCCAAAATGGCAAGAAAACGGACCCAAAAATGGCCTGAAAATGGACCAAAAAGCAGCCTGAAAATGAACCAAGAATGGCCTGAAAACGGTCCAAAAAACAGCCAGAAAATGGCCTGAAAATGCCCCCAAAATGGCCTGAAAATGGACTAAAAAATGGCCTGAAAATGGACCAAAAACAGCCTGAAAACGGACCAAAAACAGCCTGAAAACAGCCTGAAAACGGCCTGAAAACAGTCCAAAAACGGCCTGAAAATGGACCAAAAAACAGCCTGAAAACGGCCTGGAAAACAGCCTGAAAACAGCCCAAAATGTCCTGAAACGGTCCAAAAATGGCCTGAAAACGGTCCAAAAAAAAAAACAGCCAGAAAATGGCCTGAAAAGCACCCAAAAAACAGCCTGAAAAACGGCCAAAAAACATGCATGCGTGCACCAGCCAGCTGTTCTTCGGTTTTCCGGCGCGTGCACGCCCATGCACGCACATTCCGGTTTGGGCACTCGGTCCCAAAAAGGTTCGCCATCAACTGCCTTAAACCTTCCTCTTTCCCTTCTGATCTGCTGCCGACTTTTTTACCTGCCCTGGGAAAACATTTTTTTCCAACTTTTTAACACAATTACAGTGTTGAAAGGGACCTCGGAGGTTGTCTAGTCCAACCCCCTGCTCAAACGGGAGACCCGATATGATTTCAGACAAATAGTTGTCCAGTTTCTTCTTAAAAGCCTCCAGTGATGGAGCAACCCACAACTTCTGGAGGCAAACCACTGGTTAATTCATGGTTCTCTCTGTCAGGAAATTTCTCTTTTAATTCCAGGTTGCTTCTCTCCTTGATTAGTTTCCATCCGTGGCTTCTTGTCTTGCCTTCTGGTGCTCTGGAAAATAGGTTGTATGTATCTTAAATTTTTTTTTAAATTTGATTTATATTTATATATATATGTATCTCTGCTTGCTGTGTGAGTATATCTAGCTGCATTTGCAAACTTAGAGTAATTCTCGCCCTGATAAACTGAGGTTTGGCTGAACTGTGGTTTGGATTTAGCCCCAAGGAGCTGGCCTTCCAGATTAACCTTAAACCGAGATATAAAAACAAACCAACCACAGGTTGGTTTTTAGCGTGGGCTGCAACCCATCGATTTCCAAACCTTATCAGTCCCCGTGACACGTGTGTTTGGAAGTTGTGGCATTCAGATTTCCACCGACACACGGCTGGGATTTGCTCCAAATCTGGTGTTCTAAATTCAAAAATCCCCCATCTTTTAAATTTGCTTTACGATTTTGCACTCCGTATTTCAGCATGCAAAGAAACCAGAAAAAGCAAGTTTTACCAGCTAAGATACCACCGGATCATCCCCTTAAAAAAAAAACCCATCCAAACCTCTGGCGGAGATGATACCAAGGTAGCTTCTGGCCACCTCTGGAATCTGCTGTTTCTAAAAGAAGTCACCAAAATTCCCAATTCTGACCACGATCCTTCCAGATGCTCACCGAAAACGAGTGGCTGCGGGACCTTAAAAACAATACAACATACTCCTTGTGTGTCTACACACACTACCAGCCTCACAGCACTATATTATGGTTTAGAAAAAAAAAACAGATGCTGGGACAAAATAATTCCAGCATTTTTTTTGCCCAAAGCGAGAACTTTCGGTGTTTTTATTGCTACTAGAAGAAATTCATTGCGAGGCTGAGCCAAATTCCTTCTCTGAAGCTACTAAGATGGGCTGGAGGCCACTTCCTTCTCTCTCTGCATTTAGTACATCATTTACCACAGGGGTTTCATTCAACCTTCCTATTTTAAGTTATAAATTGGTTTATTTGTTGGGCACCAGTTTTTCGGTGAAATGGCATCTTGTTTGACTACGATGGATGGGGTGTTTTTTTTTGTGTGTGTGTGTATGAATCTGTTCAGGACGTATCAGAAAAAACAGAGTACCCAATTTTTCAAAGGAGGTGAAGATTGCATATTTTGGGGTCTTTTTTTAAAAAAAAATAATAACAAGGTTTCTTGCCAAGTTAGACCAAACTGGAGGCTGAGAGGTGTGTTTTCTCATTCATTATAATCAACGTTTTTACAAATCTCTTGTAAATGAATTTTGACCAGCTAAGTCTAAACCCTGTCTGTGTTAAGACATGTGATTAAACTGGAGTTTTATAGACATTAAAAGAAGCAATTAAATTGGGGTTTGGAAAACAGCATTTTAGAATTCTTAAAATGCATCACTTCCTTGGTTGAAATTTTACAGATATGTCTCTATTATGCAGAAGTTCTCTTTCAGAGTAAACATTGGCACAGAAACACTAAAGGGAACACATCAAAATGTGATTATTATTATTATTATTATTTTAAAAGCTAAATCACGTTTAAAGCTACAATTTTACAAACTTCAGGTACCGTTTAGAAAGTTTGTTTTCACTGGTGTGAAAATTAAGCATTAAATAAAAATATTCAATGCTGTATTCAGTTGTGATCTCTTGTACTATTCAGTTTGGATATTGAGAATAAATAAGCTTTTGGTTATTAATGTGGTTATTAAATTTTGGATTACTGGATGCGATTATAAAGATTTAACACTATATTCCATCCATTGATTGTTTGCAAAACCGTTTGCAAAACAGCCCCATTTTGAAGCTGCAAATCTTAAAAAGAATTATTTCCGTGCAAGACAATGATCCCAATTTTGCAAACTACCCAATGCACAGTATGAAGAAAATTAAAAAAAAAATTAAAATCTTCCCCTCCGCTTTACAAAAATGGGGATTTTTCCCCCCATCTCTTGCTAAAAGAAATTAAAAAAGGAAACTAAACTGAACTAGGCCCGCCCACGCGACTGCGTGAAGGAGAAAGGTGCCGGAGCACGTAGCGCACGCGCCAAGAGGCTGAGCCTGGCGAGAGGCCCGCCGGCCAATCGGCGGGCGGCAGGGCGGCGCGGCCGGCCAATGAGAAGCCGCAACGAGGCCATCTCATCTGCATGAACCGGGCTATAGTTTAGTGCGCGCCGGCCGCGTCTTCTTCAGTTGCCCGGGGTGCGCGAGGCGAGTAACGTTGCAGTGATTAGAAAAAGCCACAAAAAAAAAAAAGGTATTATTGCAATTTTATTTCCTTAGGCGCTGCTGCAACGCGAGAGAGCTTAGCCTAAGGTAAGTTGGGAAAGCGTTTGCTTTGGAAGATAAGAGAGGGAATAATATTTTGCAGGAAAATAATATGCATTTATAGATCAATTTTCTTGCAGGCGTTTGCAAGCTGTGGTTCAAGGCGTTTCGAAATTTCCTTTTATTTATTTTATTTTTTTGCAAGGAAAAGGAAATAGGTGTGCCTTGCAAACATTTTCGAAGGTTGCATTTTTGCTAGAGATTAAAAAAAAAAAAAGGGGGGGGACCCAGCTTCCTTTCCATTTCCAGCATTTCATCATCCATTTAAAAAAAAATGCATTAATTCAATATTTTTATTTATGGTTTGCATCAGGGCAAACCTGGGGAAACTATAGTTTCCTTAAGCGAGTGGTCCAAAAGAAGCCCAACATGGCGCCCTTTAGTTCATCAGGACTACATGCCCTATGGTTCCCTGCCAGCAGATGTAGGAGGGGTGCATAGTAGTCCCAACATGGGTGGAAAAATCTAGCCTAAAATCAAAGCAAGGTGAAAAATAGGGTTAAAAAGGAGAAACTTGGATTTTTGTTTCATCTCCTGCAAAGCAGATAGGATGCTGTAAGGCTCAAGAAAAGAAAACTTTTTTTAAAAATGCTCCAGGCCCATTTTTTTTGTCTATATCTTGGGGTCCTGTGGCTTCCATGGTAGTCAAAAGATGGATTAATCCTTCCTTTTGTCCAGGAGGGGAAGGCTGCAGAGAGGGGTAAAAATGGGGAAGGACTGATGGGTACCAAACCTGTTGTTCCTACTCAGGTGGCACAGAAAACCTGCAGTTTTTTTTTTTAAATGGTTTTTTTCTTTAACATACATGATTACTTAGTGAACAGTATATTGTCTGGGTTAATTTACTTTATACACAATACTTAGAGCAATAATAATACTATTTAAGTATATACGTAGTAGTACTCTTCCAACTTCTAATTACGTATACTTAGTAATTTATTTAAATTTATGTAACAATATGCATCATAATACTTTCCCCATTTCTAATTTTGGTTTTCTAATGTTGAATGGAATAAATCCCCTACGAAAAGGGGTTCTCTCTACAAAACCTGCAGTTTTTTTTTTTTTACATCTGCAAATAAAAAGGGAAATCCTTTTTAAGGGAAAAAAGGGTTTTAAAAGGAAAAAAAAAATAAAATTTGAAACAAGGCCAGCAAAGCAAATGAAAGGGGGGGGGCCCTTCGTTTGCTTTGCTGGCCTTGTTCAAATTTTTATTTTTCATTTCTTAAACGTTTTAAGATCTAAGCTGCAGGAGGACCTGATTTTCTGGGAAAATGGTCTCTTTTTTGGGGTGGGTGGGTGGATGGATGGGGGGTTGAGGGAGAGAGTCGGCGATTCTGCAGAGGCCCCCCTGGGCATCTTTTTTTTCAGAAGCCATTTGCAACAGGCTGCCTTTGTAAAACAGGTTGGCTTGTGGGTAGCTGAGATGCGGGCATCCTTCGCACGTGGACCGCCGGCAGCCTCCTTTGGGGGGGGACCACGTGCAGACGCCCCCCCTCCTTAAGGCGGAAATGATGAAGAGATGGAGATGGCCTGGAGCAACTGGAGACGGACAGCCCTTACGTGCCTTACATATTTCCGTCTCCTGAGAAGGACAAGCCGTGATTGATGGGAAGGACAGTTGCTGTGTAATGCAGAAAGTTGCAGCCGAATGCTTCCATTCATGCTTAGCCCGCTCCTCCCTTTTGCAAAGTGCGGAGAGTTTTGTTCTTAGCCGCGGCAGCCAAAAATTTCCCCATCCTGCGGAGAGGCTGAGTCACGTCCTCCCGACGGCGGTGACGTTTAATTGAGTGGCTTAGCTTGGCGGCCTTAATCATCCTTTTTAATTCTTTTGCACACTCTTGTGCAATTGTTGACACAGTTGCACAATTGCACAAGAGCGTGCACATTCCTCTTTGCTTTGCAACGCGCCCCTGCGTTTCTGCCTTCCCAAATATTTAATATGTGGGGAACTCTTCCCCCCCCCTGACCTTCTGGGGACAGCTTGATCCCGATTGGCGGCCTTCAAGGGACTCCAATGCCTATCATTCCCAGCCAGCAATCGGGTGCGGGGGATGGAAAAGAGGTTTCCTACACTTGGAAGTGCTCGTATCTTCTTTCAGAGAGCTTGGAAAATTTCAAATTATTGCTTAATACAGAGAGAAACGGAGAGTGGGTTTAATGCAGCTTTCTCTCTCTCTCTTTTTTTAAAATAAAAATTTGTAATTTTATTAGAACACAGACATTTACACAACATACAACATATAAATAACTTATCATATTTCAGCATTGTTTCATAGTGGTCTTCCAGTTATTACTTTATTCTTCTTCCCCTTTATCTTAATCGCCTTGAGTCTTTGGAGAAAGGCGGCATACAAGTTGAACAAATAAATAAAATAAATAATCTTTTACTCCAGTCTTCTTCCCCTCCTTTTCCTTTCTCCCCCTTCCTCCCCCTTTTTCCCCTATAGAGAACTATACATTTTAGCTATCTCTTTAGTATTACACATTTCTACCTTCATATTATATGCATTTTGATTCCACTCCGTACATTTGATACATCTCTATTTTGTACTTCTATTATTCTCTTCTGAGAAATAGTTATTGTTCTTTATTGTTAGTCTTAAGCCAATTGGTTTAATGCAGCTTTCTCAGTTTTTAAAATAGGTGGACTTCAACTCCCAGGATTCTGGCTGGCTGGGGAATTCTGGGAGCTGAAGTCCAGGCATCTTAAACCTGAGTTAGAAGTTGCTTTGCAACGAGGCACAGCAAATTCTCCCCTTTTTTAAAAAAAGTGCAACAGGTGAGAAAGTGGTATAAATTCAGCCTGTAGCCAAGAGGCAGCATTTCTAGCTAAAGGAATCGCTGTCTGTAGAAAGTTAGCACCTCAGGGTTAAGGCTTATATTCTCTTGGGAAGCTTATATATATATATATATATATATATATATAACACACACACACACACACACACACACATATACAATTAAAATCTCGGGTGTTTTCCCGCGTCATTGTAAATAAGTTGGTTAAAATATTTAAAATCCTGGTTAAAATCCCAGTTTAAAATCTTCTAAAAAATCCTTGCAGATTTTAAGCTGGGATTTTAACCAGGATTTTAAATATTTTAACCAACTTATTTACAACGACGTGGGAAAACACCCGAGATTTTAATTTTTTGCATATGCACACCTGCGAAAACTTAATAAGACATATATATAGGCAGAGATCTCTGTAATGGTAGTTTAATACTCTTGACGATGTCAGCAGATGTCTGACAAAAGCTTAGTAAAATAACATTTTAATTATTTTAAAATTTTAAGTTCCGGAGTTCGCAGTATATCCGCTTCTTTTTTTTTTACTAATATACCTGGAACTCTTATTTTTAGAATAGTTTGTAACTTCCTGGGTAATTTTATCCCTAGTGCAGCCGCAGATGGCCAGCTAGGGTGAAGGGAAGAGATCTCACCAGCTTCAAATCTAGGTGTGGTGTCACAACGTGGATTTCCATTTTAGAGTTTGGAGAAGGTCCCGAAATAGATCCCTGAGGCTTGCAGAAAAGAAATTTAAATAGACCAGTAGAGTACAGGAAGTCTCGACTTGGTACCACGAATGACTCCAAAATATAAGTTGTTAAGCGAGACATTTGTTAAAAGTGAGGTTTTTGGGCCCATTTTACAACCTTGCTAGTGTTGTTAAGTGAGTAACATGGTTGTTAAGTGAATCCGGCTTTTCCCATTGACTCTGGTTGCCAGACCGTCACAAAAAGATAATCACACATGATCCCGGGGCACCACAACCTCTCCTAAATCGGGAACCAGTTGCCAAGCATTCAAATTTTGATCAGGTATAACGGTAACAGAGAAGGAAGGGACCTTGGAGGTCATCTAGCCCAACCCCCTGCTCCCTCACCTGAACTAGGGATTCGAACTGCAGACCTTTCTGATCGACGAGCTCAGTGTCTTAGCCACTGAGCCACCTAGATGGTATAAACCAGGAGTGGGCAAATATGGCCCCTTTTACGACCTGTGGACTTCAACTCCCAGAATTCCTGAGACAGCCAAGCTGGCTCAGGAATTCTGGGAGTTGAAGTCCACAGGTCGTAAAAGGGGCCATATTTGCCCACCCCTGGTGTAAACCATGGGGATGCCGCAACGGTCATAAAGTGAGAAGAACGGTCATAAGTCCCTTTTGCCAGTGCCGTCGTATGGTGGTAAATCGAGGACTACCGGCACAGCAGAGAAAGGGAAGAGATTTGATGGCTCGTCTCTCAAACCACGATTGCAGTCTGGATCCCATCAAAATCAGCTGTTTCATTCTCCGTCTGGATTTACGGTCTCCCTTCCAGAAGGGGCCGGGAATGTTGGTTATTGTAGTCCCAGCAAGGTGGGAAGGCTTCGCTCGGAGAAATCTGGGTTTAGGAGGAAGCGAGCCGAATTTTTTATTCCTTGGTGGCTCGGTGGCGAAGGCAGTTGGCAGTTCCGGCGGTTCGAATCCCTAGTATAGGTCTCCTCTGTGAGTGAGAGGGGGTTGGACTGGATGACCTCTAAGGTGCCTTCCAACTCTGTTACTGCTTCCGAAGAGAATCTGGGCTTCTGGGTTGGGAAGAGTAGGGGGGGAAAAAAAAAGCAGGAAAACCCTTGGCCTTTCCGTTTGCAGAAACTGAGTCATTCCAATTCCAGAACTGATTTCCTCCCTGCAAAGTATTTTTTTTTTCTTATTTTTTTTTTTACAGTTACATAAAACGCTGAGTCAGGTCGAGCAAAGACATTTGAGAGCAGGCTTAGTTTCCAAGCGCACGGATGTGCGAGTGGAAAGAGGCTCCGTTTTATTCACTCACAGCCTGGAGCACCCACACACATGTGATTTATTTTATTTTATTTTATTTAAAAAAAAATAGCATTTTTCAGGGCAGCGCTTATAAATTTGAAGGTGACCTTAGTTGGAGGAAAGATTCACGCGAGGGCGCTGGCTTCTCTTCCGGTAAAGCTGTGGCTTTTTCCATGTTGGGAGAGGTGAAATTATAATGCAGCGTTTTTTCTCTCTGCAGGGCGAAAACTGGAATTGCAGCTAATGTGATGATGGGTTGTTTTTTTTCCCCCCCCCTCATTTAAAGATCTGAGCTTGGGAATCTGATTGTTTTTATATCGGGGTGGATAAAAATCAATGCTTTTTTAAAAAAATCCGGATTTTTTTTTAATTTAAATCGGATTTTTTTTTTATTTTTATCGAACTTATTTTAATAAAAAATTTGGGGGTAAAAATCTATCGTAAGATACTTTTCTATTTAAGATACATAAATAATTTAGTTTATTCAGCATGAAATGGAGCTGAGGCTGTATATTCTGCAACACTGGGGCTATCGGTGAGTCAACAGCGGGTCAAAGGAGTAGCAGAGATGACAGTTGCTCTTTAAAAATTATGATTTAAATCGAGTGGATTTAAATCAAGCCTTTTTACTAGTGATTTAAATCATGATTTAAATTGTGATTTAAATCCACTCGATTTAAATCAAATCCACCCTGTTTTATTTTATTTTATTTTTTTTTGGTCTGCCTTCTTTCAAATTCCAGTGAATTAATTGAACTTCTTCCTTTTCTGTTGAAATATGAACAAAAATGAGTTTATTTTTAATCCGTCCTTCAGAGGACGAATGCCAGCACGGTTTGTTTTCTGGGTCTAAACTGAAATCTGGACTCTTGTCTCAGATTAATCTACCGTGTTTCCCCGAAAATAAGACCCTGTCTTATATTTTTGTTTGAACCCTGAAATAAGCGCTTGGCCTTATTGCCATGCGCTCAAAAGCCCGATTGGGCTTATTATCAGGGGGTGTCTTATTTTGGGGGAAACAGGATATGGATTAGATGGGTGGGTTATTTTATCACCCCTGTTAACACCCCCCCCCTTTTTTTTAAATTTGATTTATATGCCGCCCTTCTCCGTAGACTCACGGCGGCTTACAATGCGTTAAGCAATAGCCTTCATACTTTTGTATATTTATACAAAGTCAGCTTCTCTTCCTTCCTTCCTTCCTTCCTTCCTTCCTCTCCTTTATCCCTTCCTTCCTTTCTCCCTCTCTCCCTCCCTCCCTTGTGCTTAGAATGCAGTATTGCAGGCTAATTCTGCCCACTGCCAGCAGTTCGATCCTGACCAATTGGCTCAAGGTTGACTCCTTCCCCTCCTCCCCTCTCCTCTTTCCCCTCCCCTCCCTCCCCCCTAGCAAAGTTTCTAGCCCTCAGTGTATTTACTGATGTGCAACTTGTCTTAGGAACCCCAAAAAATTTGTACTCGCTGCTTCACATTCCTGGCTTCCAGAATATGTGGATATGTTGGGGTTTTTGGAAAGTCAAAACATTTTTTTTTTTTTGCCTTGTCCTTTCTTCTTTAGACCAACAACATGTCCATCCTTAGGGTCCACGCCCGTGAAATCTTCGACTCCCGCGGGAATCCCACCGTTGAAGTAGATCTCTACACCAACAAAGGTCAGCTGCCCTGGGGAGAACCTGGGCCCCTCCCCCAAATTGTTTTTTTCGCTCACGAGGCTGGGAAAATGGATCCCTTTCCTTCAGCTCAACAAAATGGGGTTCTCCTTTTTTCCCACCCTCCCCAGGTCTCTTCCGTGCTGCTGTTCCCAGCGGAGCTTCAACTGGTATCTACGAAGCCCTGGAACTCCGTGACAACGACAAGACTCGCTTCCTGGGGAAAGGTAACCCCTTCCGACTAGCGGTGGCTACGTTTTCACTCGAAAATCGTCGATCTGCTCTGCTTTGCTAGCAGTGTCCTTCAAATACCGTATTTTTTGCTCCACAAGGCGCACCTCACCATAAGACGCACTCCCGTTTTTGGCCTCCGGGTGTCCCATTTTCGGCCGCCTTCACGACCGGCGGGTGGAGGGGCGGGACTTCGTTAATATTCGCTCCATAAGACGCACAGACATTTCCACCCAATTTTGGGTGACCCAAAAGTGCGTCTTACGGAGCAAAAAAATACGGTAATTCCCAGGGATGAAATCCAGCAGGTTCTGATGGATTCTGGAGAACCGGTAGCGGAAATTTTGAGTAGTTTGGAGAACCGGCAAATGCCACCTCTCGCTGGCCCCAGAGTAGGGTGGGAATGGAGATTTTGCAATATCCTTCCCCCATGAATGGGGATTTTGCAGTATCCTTCCCCTGGACTGGGGAGAGAATGGGGATTTTGCAGTATCCTTCCCCTGGAATCGGGAGAGAATGGGGATTTTGCAGTATCCTTCCCCCAAGAGTGAGGAGGGAATGGGGATTTTGCAGTATCCTTCACCCAGGAATGGGGATTTTGCAGTATCCTTCCCCTGGAGTGGGGAGAGAATGGGGATTTGGCAGTATCCTTCCCCCAGGAGTGGGGAGGGAATGGGGATTTTGCAGTATCCTTTCCCTGCCACGCCCACCAAGCCACACTACACCCACCAAGCCACGCCCATAGAACTGGTAGTAGGAAAATGGATTTCATCACTGGTAATTCCATATTTATTGAATATTTATTGTATATTCCCCCCCCCCCCCCGAGAGGCTCCGACATAAATACCTCCTTGCAAGCGGCTTTAGTAGGTCTTTGTGCTGTGATGCCATCCCAGATGGAATAAGTTGACTGCATTTTTCATATGTTCTCCCATCATATTGGAGCAGAAAGGAAGATGCTAATTGCCCCTGGTTGCTGCTGGTTTTTTTTTTTTTTTTGGTCTTTTAATGACCCCATAATCCCTTGCGAGGTGGAGTCTGGGCAACTGAATGGAGCTAGCAGAGTGTTTTAATGGCCGGATGCCTTTCCTGTCGCCAGTGCGGAGTTTTGTTCTTCAGATATATTCTCAGTGTGCCTAGATGCAGAGAGAAATATCTGCCGCTATCTAGGATCGAACTTGCAGCCTCCTGATTGTGAGGCGAGAGCTCCACCTCTAGGCCGGTGTACCACTCTGCCCCTTGGTCAATGTACTTTGGGAAATTCTGGGGCGATGGCTTGTCGGCCTGGCTCAAGTCCCATCCGGGGGGGCGTGGGGGGGGGGAGAAACGACTCAGTGTCGTAACAAAAACACAAAACGGAGGTTTCGTTCTGCTAAATAATAATAATAATAATAATAATAATAATAATAATAATAATAATAATAATAATAATAATAATTTTATTTCTATACCGCCCTTCTCCCGAAGGACTCAGGGCGGTGTACAGCCTATTTAAAAACACAAACAAAACAATGATATAAAATTTAAAATAATTAAATAAATGGCTCAAATTTAAAACCCCAATAAATTTAAATACCCCAATTTAAAACTATTGTATTGATAGTCCGGCCTGGCGGAACAACAGGGTCTTCAATGCGCAGCGAAACACCCGGAGGTCAGATATCTTACGAATTTCCGGGGGCAGTTCATTCCACAGGGCTGGGGCTCCCACAGAGAAGGCCCTCCCCCTGGGCGTCGCCAGCCGACATAACTTGGCTGACGGCACCCTGAGGAGACCCTCTCTGTGGGAACGAACTGGTCGGTGGGAGGCTATTGGTGGCAGAAGACGGTCTCGGAGGTACCCGGGTCCTATGCCATGGAGCGCTTTAAAGGTGGTAACCAACACCTTGAATCGCACCCGGAAGACCACCGGGAGCCAGTGCAGCTCGCGCAGGAGGGGTGTCACATGGGCATAATGGGTTGCGCCCATAACCACCCGCGCGGCCGCATTCTGGACCAGTTGGAGCCTCCGAGTGCTCTTCAAGGGGAGCCCCATGTAGAGAGCATTACAATAGTCCAACCGGGAAGTAACAAGGGCATGAGTGACCGTGCGCAGGGCGTCCCGATCCAGAAAGGGCTGCAACTGGCGAATCAGGCGAACCTGATAAAAGGCCCCCCTGGCCACGGCCGTCATATGCTCTTCTAAAGACAGCCGCGCATCCAGGAGGACACCCAGATTGCGAGCCCTCTCCGTGGGGGGCAAAGATTCACCCCCAATAGTCAGCGATGGCACCTGCTGACTATATCGGGGTGCCGGAAGCCACAGCCACTCGGTCTTGGAGGGGTTGAGTCTGAGCCTGTTCCTCCCCATCCAGGCCCGCACGGCCTCCAGGCAGCGGGACATCACATCAAGGGCATCGTTGGGGTGGTCTGGGGTGGAGATGTACAGCTGGGTATCGTCAGCGTACAGATGACACTTCACTCCAAAACCACGGATGATCTCACCCAGCGGCTTCACATAAATGTTGAACAGGAGGGGCGAGAGGACCGACCCTTGCGGCACTCCCCATGCGAGACGCCTCGAGGTCGACCTCTGCCCCCCTGCCAACACGAACTGCGAGCGGTCGGAGAGGAAGGAGGAGAACCACCGCAAAACGGTGCCCCCTATTCCTAACCCCCTCAACCGCTGCAGCATGATACCATGGTCGATGGTATCAAAAGCCGCTGAGAGATCTAATAGGACTAGGACAGAGGAACAACCCCTGTCCCGAGCCCTCCAGAGATCATCCACCAACGCGACCAATGCCGTTTCTGTGCTGTACCCCTGCCTGAAGCCCGACTGGTACGGGTCTAGATAGATAGCTTCATCCAGGTGCCGGGGAAGTTGTCGTGCCACCACGCTCTCAACAACCTTCGCCACAAAACGAAGGTTGGAGACTGGACGATAGTTGGCTAATTCAGCTGGGTCCAGGGAAGGCTTCTTGAGGAGGGGCCTCATTACCGCCTCTTTCAAGGCAGCAGGAAAGGCACCCTCACCCAAAGAAGCTAAAGAGTTGCAAAGCTGAATTGAGAGTGTCGTTTTATATTAAAAATCTAGTTTAGTATAAAGCTTTTGATTCTTTTAACCACTTGTTCCCTAGCATTAAAAAGTCCACGATCCAGCTTTTAAGGTTGAATCTGTAACATCAACGAGCTTAGAAACGTCACCACAACTTCAAAAACTCACCACGCAATTGCAAATGTTAGCTGTCGCACAGCACAACATATTTATTTATTTATTTATTTATTTATTTATTTATTTATTTATTTATTTATTTATTTATTTATTTATTTAATTAATTCAATTTGTATGCCGCCCTTCTCCTAGTGGACCCAGGGCGGTGCACAGCCAGAACTAAAACACCTATCAATACAAAATTTAAAATTATTAAAAGAATTACATACTTTGGCCCAAATTTAAAACAATTCGAATTAAAACCCATTGACAAATTAAAGCTAAAAAACTAAAAAAACAGCTAAATCATCAAGTTTTCTTGCCCTGCCAAAAAAAAAAAAGAGAGAGATTCTGCAACCTGTTCGTAGATTTGCCAAATTAAAGAAAGCATGTGCCTTAAAACCGTGGCTTGCAATCTACGGTGGAAATATCGGCTTGACGTGCCTCGCAAACCACGGTTAGGTTTTTTTTTTTTTTAATTTGATTTATATGCCGCCCTTCTCCGGAGACTCAGGGCGGCTTACAATGCGTTAAGGTTTGACGCCTGTTAAAACGACCGTCCTGTTTAATAAACTGGAAGGAATACCGTGTTTCCCAAAAAATAAGACCCTGTCTTATATATTTTTTTTGAACCCTGAAATAAGCGCTTGGCCTTATTGCCATGCGCTCAAAAGCCCGATTGGGCTTATTATCAGGGGGTGTCTTATTTTGGGGGAACAGGGTAGATGATAGATGGATAGATAAATAGATGATAGATGGATAGATAGATAGATGAATAGATGGATAGATAGATGGATAGATAAATAGATGATGGATAGATAGATAGATGAATAGATGGATAGATAGATGGATAAATAGATGATAGATACCCTTTCCCCCCCGAAAATAAGACCCTGTCTTATATTTTTTTGAATCCTGAAATAAGCTCTTGGCCTTATTGCCATGTGCTCAAAAACCTGGTTGGGCTTATCATCGGGGTGTCTTATTTTGGGGGAACAGGGTAGATGATAGATAGATGGATAGATAGATGGATGGATGGATAGATAAATAGATGATAGATAGATAGATAGATAGATGATTGATACCCTTTTCCCCTGAAAATAAGACCCTGTCTTATATTTTTTTGGAACCCTGAAATAAGTGCTTGGCCTTATTGCCATGCACTCCAAAGCCTGATTATTATCAGGGGATGTCTTATTTTTGGGGGAAACGGGGTATTAGGCGGTCCATTCAGGAAAAAACGCGAAGCCGCCGTTTTTGTAACACGAAACCGTGGTTTGACTTCTTGTGAATATCTGCGGCAGGTCCGTTCAGCGCGATTTGAGTTTCGTTCCACGTTCCCCAGTTCAAAACTTAAAAAAGTCGGATTACACTGTTATCAAGATACACTCTCTCTGTCCCAGGGGTCTCTCTCTCTCGCTGTGCATTTCATGCGTGCTCCCTCTCTTTTCCATGCATGAAATGCTTTTTTTTTTTTGTCTTCCTTTTGTGGGCATTCATCCTTTCTTTCTTTCCCCCCCTCTCTCTTCACTTCTTCTCTCCACAAACTCGGTGCCCCCCTCAGGTGTCTCCAGAGCCGTTAAGTACGTTAATATGTTCCTGGCACCAGCGCTGTGCACTCAGGTAACCGATGCACTCTTGTGGCCAGGTTGCTGCCATCTTGCATGATTTTGGGACTGGCCTCTTCGCTGGCATTCCTGAATGACGCTTCTTCTCCGCAATTGTTCAGAAAAAGGGGATTTTAACAATCATGCACGCTTGGATCTTTTGGCTTGAGGACTAGGAGACTGAAATTCTAAATGGCCGGCCTGCCAGCCCGTCCCCGAGCCGTCCTTTACTAATGCCTGTTTTTCCTTGAGTTTTTTTGGGAGGGGGGTTTAGTGATGGATCTTGGTTGTTCCTTCCAGGTGTCTCAAAGGCTGTTGAGCATGTGAATAAAACAATCGCACCCGCCCTGGTTAACAAGGTAGGCATGCTTCCCCCTTACGCTAACCCTGTAGTGTAGGCCGAGTGCTGTGTGCAGCAGTTTTTCTTTTTAATCCTTCGCACGGGGGCCTGTGTGTGTTTCCAAGGAGGTCCGAAGGAGCAAAGCACTTGTATTTTTTGCGGGGGGGGGGGAGTGTGTCGCTAAACCTGAGCACCTCGCACGATTTGGGAAAGGCGGTGGGGCTGAAGCGGGATGTTCTCAGTTTTATGCTCAAAAATTCGAATGCAGGTAGTCCTCGGATGACAACTGTTCGTTTAGTGACCCGTTCAAAGTTACAACGGCACGGAGCAAAGTGACTTAGGACTGGTTTTTCCCTAGTTAAAACTTTTTGTAGCATCCCCATGATTTTGGGATTAAAATTCAGATGATTGGCAACTGGTTAATACTTAACAACAAGGGCTCTGCAACCTTAAACACTCAAAGAGCCATTTGGACACTGTTTCTCACCAAAAAGAAAACACCGGGAGCCACAAAAACCCTTTTCTTGAACGGACATAAAACTAGCATCATATGTCGTTGAATTAAATGTTCTGTTTTCTTCTGAAACTTTTCTTGGATTTATCCACGGTTGGCCCTACCAGGGATTGAAAAGCTCAATAAATAATCGCGTGTCGCACATTGGCGGTTGTGACGCATATTTTGAGTGACGGAGCCGCAGCAGAGGGGTGAACGAGCCACATCCGGCTCCAGAGCCGCAGGTTGCTGACCCCTGTGTCCCCTTTTGCGACCTTCTCACAAGCAAAGTCAATGGGGAAGCCCGATTCACTTAACAACCGGGTTACTATCTTACCAACTGCAGTGCTTCACTTAACGACAGTGGCAAGAAAGGTCATGAAATGAGGAAAAACTCACTTCAAACCCCCCCAAGTTTTTTTTTTATATTTTTACAAACATATCAATGCGTGAACAGTGGGTGTGCCATGCATTCTAATACAAATAAAACTAGTAAAATTAATCATAGTTATGACATTCAATCAACTTTTCTAATAATACACACTTCTATTAAGTAACAGTCTATCATCATTCAATTATTCCATATTTCCTCTTGTTATTGATTTTATTTTACTATATAAAAGTGTACACACTAATATTCCCCCTTTCTTATTTCTATCGCTTATTCTAACTTAATCATATCAACCCTTTATATTAAAAAATGTTTTCTTTCTATCCTACCTAACTTCTAGTCACGTCACCAACCTAAAAAAAAGAAAATGAGGCAAAACTCACTTAAATGTCTCACTTAACAAGAAATGTTGGGCTCATTTGTGGTTGTAAGCAGAGGAATTCCTGTAGAAAAAGTTTTAATGTAAAAGAATTGTAGATTTTGCAAGGTAAGCATCCCCCGGACCATTTCTCCGAGGACTGGATGATTTCCCTCCCCTACAGGTAGTCCCAGACTTACGACCACAATTGAGTCAAAAGTTCCCACTGCTAAGCCAGACAGTTGTTAAGCGAATTTTGTCTCCTTTTAGGACTTTTCTTGCCACTGTTGCTAAGTAAACCGCTGAATGGTTAAGTTGGCAAAGTGGTTGTTAAATGAATCTGGTTTGTGTTTGCTTATCAGAAGGTCGTAAAATGGGGGAAATCACATAACCCTGGGACATGGCAACCATCATAAATACGCATCGGTTGCCAAACATGTGAATTTTGATCATGCGACGCTGGGAAATGCTGCCATTTTAAGGGTGAAAATTAGTCACAAGTCACTTTTTTTCAATGTTCGTTACAACTTTGAAAAGTCACTAAACGAATGGTTGTAAGGCAAGGACTATCTACTGCAATGCAAGCCACCCCCCCCAACGAGGGGTCATAAAAATCAACAACTTATTAAAGTGGCTAAGTTTGGAGTCCCCGGCTATGCTGGCTGGGAAATTCTGGGATTTGAAGTCCACAAGTCTTATTAAAGTGGCTAAATTTGGAGTCCCCGGCTATGCTGGCTGGGGAATTCTGGGATTTGAAGTCCACAAGTCTTATTAAAGTAGCTAAGTTTGGAGTCCCCGGCTATGCTGGCTGGGAAATTCTGGGATTTGAAGTCCACAAGTCTTATTAAAGTGGCTAAGTTTGGAGTCCCCGGCTGTGCTGGCTGGGGAATTCTGGGAGTTGAACTCTACAAGTCTTATTAAAGTGGCTAAGTTTGGAGTCCCCGGCTATGCTGGCTGGGGAATTCTGGGAGTTGAAGTCTGACAACCCCCCCTCCCTATTTTAAGATAAGGATTCTTGTTTTATACACTTTAATTCACAACCTAGAATTAGAAGCCACAATGAAAGCTGTGTGGGAGTGAGGGAAATTTCTGGACTGGGGATCATACGCTAAACTATGATTGGATTCTCATCTCTCTCTCTTCCCTGCCCCTTTGCAGAATGTAAACGTGGTGGAACAGGAAAAGATTGACAAGCTGATGATTGACATGGATGGATCTGAGAACAAGTGTAAGTAAAAGAGCCACACCTTTGCATATGGGGGGCGGGGGGGGGGGGAGGAAAATTATTTTGAAATTATTTTAATGATAACACACTTGTGTTTTCCTGCCCCCTGACACAATCCTCGGCAAAGAACTAGGTTGCTATTTGGAGCATTCAAAGGGTTAGCAATGCGAGAGAAACCGAGATTTGCCACTCAAATCTCCTAGCTGTCCACCTCTGCTGTTAGTGGAAACTTTTGACTATAGTTATTTATTATTGAGACTTAATTAGGCATTTATTAGTAAATGTCTATGGAGATTCTCAAGTCATTGGGGATGCTTTTTTTCAAGAGCTGAGGAAGCTTCTTGGATGAGAAGCGAAATGTCTTCAAGGAAAAAGAAAGTCCAGTGTCCTCTTGTAAAAAAACACCTTTGGGTCTGGGGTTTGCATCAAAGGATTTAATTGGAGCGAAAGAGACGTCTGGCTTAATTTTGAAAGGGGCAGAGCTAGAGATAGAAAAAGGAAAAAAATTACTCCAGCCCAAAATAGCATAATCCTGCTCGTTTTCATGTTAAAACGAGCCATGGTGGCGCAGTGGTTAGAGTGTAGTACTGCAGGCTACTTCTGCCGACTGCTGGCTGCCTGCAATTTTGGCAGTTCGAATCCCATCAGGCTTCCGAGGTGGGTAAAACGAGGACCCAGATTGTTGGGGGCAAGAGGCTGACTGTCAACTGCTTAGAGAGGGCTGTAAAGCACTGTGAAGTGATATATAAGTCTAAGGGCTCTTGCTCCCTCCCTCCTAGTGGTTAGAATGCAGTACTGCAGGCTAACTGCCCACTGCCAGCAGTTTGATCTTGACCGACTGGCTCAAGGCTGACTCAGCCTCCCATCCTTCCGAGGTGGGTCAAACGAGGACCCAAATTGTTGGGGGCAATGTACGCTGATTTTATAAACCGCTTAGAGAGGGCTGCAAAGCGGTATATAAACCTTAAAAGTGCTATTGCTATGGCTAAACAATGCCAGAGGTGAAAAATAATTTGAGAGGCAGCAACTTGTGTTGGGAGAACTGATTGCAAGCAAATAACCTTCCTTCCTTCCCTCCCTCCCTCCCTCCCTCCCTCCCTCCCTCCCTCTCTCTCTCTCTCTCTCTTTTGGTTCTTTACGGCAGCTAAATTTGGTGCAAACGCAATCCTGGGTGTGTCTCTTGCGGTGTGCAAGGCTGGTGCGGCGGAGAAGGAGGTGCCCCTGTATCGCCACATTGCTGATCTGGCAGGAAACAAAGAAGTTGTTTTGCCGGTGCCGGTAAGTTTATTTTGCTGTGCCCGTGTGGAAGGCCGACCCTGTGTCGGAAGTGAAGCTGCAAATCAAATCTTTGAGAGCGTGAATGCAGGAATCCGTTAATCCTTAGTGGAGGATTTTATTCTCTCTTGGTTTTTTTTTTTAATTTGATTTATATGCCGTCCTTCTCCAGAGACTCAGGGCGGCTTACAGTGCGTTAAGCAATAGCCTTCATACTTTTGTATATATTTATACAAAGTCAGCTTATTGCCCCCACAAACTGGGTCCTCATTTTACCTACCTTAGAAAGGATGGAAGGCTGAGTCAACCTTGAGCCTGGGGAGATTCGAACTTACTTTAATTGCAGACAGCTGGTGTTAATCACAATGCTATCAGTCTGCTGAGCCACCAGGCCCTTCTGGGAAGGTTCCCCCCCCCCCCCTTAAGATGTAAAATATGGGGATCGATTGGAATAACAAACCCTTCCATTCTCCCATCAGTCAGAACGGAAGAAGCTTCTCGGATGAGAAGCGAAATGTCTTCAAGGAAAAAGAAAGTCTAGCGTCCTCTTGAAAAAAAAAACACCTTTGGGTCTGGGGTTTGCATCGAAAGTTCTGGCCGGTGGAGATTCGAAGGATTTATATTCCATTCCTGCCCGCCATTCAGTCAGAACGGAAGAAGCTTCTCGGATGAGAAGGGAAATGTTTTCAAGGAAAAACAAAGGAAGTCCAGTGGTTTCTTGAAAAAAACACCTTTGGGACAACCATGACCTGGATGACTGAGAATCCCCACAGACCCCTTCAGTCACGGGTGGGGCTGCTGGGGGTTCGCAGGGGTTCGGGAGAACCTCTAGCTAAGATTCTGTGCAGTTTGGAGAACCCCCAAATCCCACTCCTGACTGGCCCCACCCCACCCTGCCCCTCCCTGGTTTAGTTAGACAAGACTGTTGGGGAGTGTTACGGACTAGATTCTAGTCACTAGAAGCTTGAATTGGTTTTACGCTGGATCTCTGGTTTTGTGGGTTAAACCACTGTTGTGGGGTCCTTGGTGTCTCTGAAGGCTTTCAACGTGATCAACGGTGGGTCTCACGCTGGGAACAAGTTGGCTATGCAGGAATTCATGATCCTTCCTGTCGGGGCAGAAAGCTTCAAGGAAGCCATGAGGATCGGGGCGGAAGTGTACCACAACTTGAAGAATGTTATCAAGGAGAAATATGGCAAGGATGCCACCAACGTGGGTGACGAAGGAGGCTTTGCCCCCAACATCCTGGAGAACAAGGAAGGTAAAATCGGCTTTGGGTGGAATTGGTTAGGTTTTAAGGCAGTGAGCGTTTCTCAAAGTCAGTAAGGGGACTTCAACTCCCAGAATTCCCCAGCCAGCATGAATGAACTTCCAACTCCCAGAATCCTCTAGACAGCATTACTGGACTTCTCTTTCATAATTCCCCAGCTAACATGGGTTGACTTCACTTTCATAATTCCCCAGCCAGCATACGTCAACTTCAACTCCCAGAATTCCCCAGCCAGCATGAGTGGACTTCAACTCCCAGAATCCCCTAGCAAGTGTCACTCCCAAAATTCCTCGGCCAGCATGAGTGAACTTCAACTCCCAGAATCCCCTAACCAGCATTAGTGAACTTCACTTCCATAATTCCCCAGCCAGCATGAGTGGACTTCAACTCCCAGAATCCCCTAGCAAGTATCACTCCCAAAATTCCCCAGCCAGCATGAGTGAACTTCAACTCCAAGCAGAATTTATAACACAATTTATTTTAAATCTATTATAAATTTAATTTATTCCTCATGCTGAGTGGGGAATTCTGGGAGTTGAAGTCCACATCTTTTTCAAATTTGCAAAGTTTGAGAAACACAGATTTTGCAGGTATGCCAATTTACGCTCGCGTGTGTCCTTAGGAAAGCAGATAGACCTCGATCGCTCTTTTGCTTAATTGCTTGTTAATTGGCTTGTTTACTCAGTGACTCTGCTTGTCTGCTTTTTTAGCTCTGGAGCTGCTGAAGAATGCCATTAGCAAGGCTGGCTACACGGATAAGATCGTCATCGGAATGGACGTGGCGGCTTCTGAGTTTTACCGCGAAGGGAAATATGACCTGGATTTCAAATCCCCGGATGATCCTAGCCGATACATCTCTCCCGATCAGCTGGCTGACCTGTACAAGAGCTTTGTCAAAAACTACCCAGGTGTGTATGCTGTGTTAGCACGTTTCGAATTCAGAGCCTTCCCCTCTTAAGGGCAACCGCAGAGGAATTGTTCTGCCCTAGGCTTCCCCAGCAGCACGAAGCCGAGTCCTTGTCCTGATAAACCCCTTTTATTTAATTTACAGTGAATTCCTCTCCAGCAAAAGTCTTTCCTCTCCCACAGTCTTTCAAGGTAGTTCACAATGACCGACCTTTATCAGGCTTGGAGAGGCCGATATCTTTCATTGGCAAGAATGCAGGAATGAACTAATTGTCTCCTGCAAACTCCACTCCCCTTTCACTCCTCTTTTATTCCCTCTGGGAGGGGCCATTCATCGTCCACCTGTGGCCTTACTCCTGAGTCGACCCTTGTTCTTTAGCTGTTCCCTTCTCCTGGCAGCTCTGTGCATGCGCACACTGGGAACAGGCTCCAGCTGTTTGTTTGCCTCACTGATGTCTGACTCCGAAGGCAGCTGACAACTGTCAAGACGGCCCTGGCCCCCTCTCTGCCTCCGACGCAGAGCTCTCATCAGAGCCTTCCCAAGACTCCAGGACTGGGGAAGTTGGGAGGGGTAGAAAGTTAGTTATAACAACATTCCGTATTCAAGGACTATTGCCTGCGTCTGATGGAGAATGCCTGAAGATTGTATCCGGCGGAGTGTGAAGAGTTGATTGGACAATGTGATGAACTTGTGGGCGTAGGGCAGGGCTGTGAACTGTTAGCTGGGTGGAGGAAACCTGGAAGCTTTCAGATTCGGGTATTCCCAGATGTGCCAACATGACATCTCTTAATAAATTGGAACTTTGAGGAACCTCAGAGCTTTATTTCGTTGGGGGCGTTCCTTGGAACCCCGACAGCTGCATTCCCAGAGATCATTGGTGCCCAGTCAGCTCCATCTCAGCTCCATCTCTTTCTCCCCCTTCGTCGTCCTCAGTGGTTTCCATCGAAGATCCCTTCGACCAGGATGATTGGCCCGCCTGGAAGAAGTTCACGGCCGAAGCCGGGATCCAGGTGGTGGGTGACGATCTGACGGTGACCAATCCCAAACGCATCAGCAAAGCTGTGCAGGAGAAGTCGTGCAATTGTCTTCTCCTCAAAGTGAACCAGATCGGCTCCGTCACTGAGTCGCTGCAGGCGTAAGTCTTCCATCCGGAGGATAGCGGAGCCCCTGTGGGGGAGGCAGGCGGGATGTTGCAAAACTCCAGAGATCTGGTGGGGCGGGAGGAAAGGGATTCATAAATGAGAACGGAGGTGATCTTCGATTTACAACAATTGTTCGTTTAGTGACCACTCAAGGCAGAGGGTTGAAATTGGATTTCATTGAGGGCCGCATCAGGGTTGTGTTTGACCTTGTGGGGCTGGGGGGGGGGGCATGGCCAGGATGACTGTGGCCAGCTCGACATCACTCGTTTGGGGGCTTTGCCAGTGAAAACGGGCTCCCGAACTCAGTTTTCGGCTGTGATGTCTTCCTGCAACCTTCTGCCAGTGAAAGCACGCGGCCCTGCCGAGCTCCGTTTTTGCTGGCAGAGACACCGCGGGTTGGTCCTTGGCTGTTTCCAGGGCGGCCCCGCATCCAGGGGGGCCGGATGTGGCCTGCGGCCCTCGAGTTTGACACCCGTGACTCAAGGCATTAAATCAAGGTTTAGAGAGAAAATATCTCTCAGGATGTACAAAACGTGAAATGGAATGAATTACAGGTAAATCCTTCACGTGCAACCTATTTGTATAGCGACCGTTCAAAGTCGATAAACGAGTTGAGCCTGCTTTCCTTTTCGAGGAAAGAGGACACAGTAGCATCGAATTCAGGGAAAAGTCACCCAGCCCCTGGTTTTGATCTTTGCTTGCTGGTTGGAAAATCACCCTGTGGTCTCCTTTCCCCCCCCCTTTTTTTTTTAGCTGCAAGCTGGCTCAGTCCAACGGATGGGGGGTGATGGTGAGCCATCGCTCCGGAGAGACGGAAGATACCTTCATTGCCGACTTGGTGGTTGGTCTCTGCACAGGACAGGTGAGGAGTTTACCTGCCCCAAAGGCGGCTGGAAGAACGTGGGGGGAGGTTGGGGTCGTGCATCGGCCTAAAGGGTGCACGGGGAGAGGAAGAGCGGGAAGGAAATACCGGAAGGAAGATTGGGCAGTATTGTTTCATATGACCAATGGTGGGTTGCGAAACAAGCCATGATGTGGAAAGCTTGTTTGGGGCTTTGTGTGAATGGGATGTCCTGCAGCATTGAACGGCAGCCATTTTGAAGATGTGTGGACTTCAACTCCCAGAATCCCCCCCCTTCTCCAAGCCAGCTAAACTGGCTGGTGGGATTCTGGGAGTTGAAGTCCACACATCTTCAAAATGACTGTGAAATGTTGGTGTATTGTTATGAGAATGATAATTCTGTGGCTTGTTGGAGAAGCTGGTTAGATCCTGGCTAAGGGGTCTTTTTTGTCACATGAAACATCTATCTATCTATCTATCTATCTATCTATCTATCTATCTATCTATCTATCTATCTATCTATCTATCCATCCATCCATCCATCCATCCATCCATCCATCCATCCATCCATCCATCCATCCATCTATCTATCTATCTATCTATTTATTTATTGGTTCGATTTATATGCTGCCCTTCTCCGGAGACTCAGGGCGGCTTACAATATGTTAAGCAATAGCCTTCATACTTTTGTATATACCTGCTTAGTAGGGCTTTCGCCCCCCCCCCCAAGCGGTGTTCTTTTTTTTTATACAAAGTCAGCTTATTGCCCCCACAATCCGGGTCCTCATTTTACCTACCTCGAAAGGATGGAAGGCTGAGTCAACCTTGAGCCTGGTGAGATTCGAACTCGCAGTAATTGCAGGCAGCTGGTGTTACTTAACAGCACTTTAGTCTGCTGCGCCACCAAGGCTCAAAATGACGCCATTGGCTGTGAGTTCTCGGTTCCTTGTAGGCTCATATTAATTTTCTTTTCTCAGATTAAGACTGGTGCTCCTTGCCGATCTGAACGTCTAGCTAAATACAATCAACTTCTAAGGTAAGGGCAGTTTTTATGGCCAGATTCCTTTGGGGGGGGGTCAAAGGGCAGCATTTTCCTTTTTATCTATGACCTGTGGCCGTAATAAAGATCCGATTGTTTTGTTGAGTTATTCCCTAAATTGAATTGTCCTCTAAATTCTGGGTTCTTGTAAGATGGCCAAATTCTGTTCAATGCATCAATAGCGTTTGCAGAAGAAATCATTTTTAATTTAAATATTCAACAAAGTACAGAAGAATAAAGATTTCAAAATAAGAAGGAAAATTGAAAAAGAAAACAACTGCTTTTCTTTCCATCGAGTAATATTTTTTATTTTCTGCCTTTGATCTTTATTGTCCTTGTTCTATAATTTTAAAAGCGTTAAACCTAATTTAATTTGAACGGTAAGTTTTTTTTAATAAGTTCTTTTATTTATCAGTTGTATTAAATTGCCCCCTGCCGGAGGAGCCCATCTTTTGAGGAAGATGGGTGGTTTAGAAATAACGAAACATAAATAAAATAAATAAACCTTCCATTTTAATTTTTCCCCTTCCTTAATGTAGGCAGGTGAGCTCAGGCTAATGAGAATAAGTGGTCCTCTAACAACTCTGCAGGAAGTGATGTAATGCTGGGGAATTCTGGGAGTTGAAGTCCACCCTGTTTAAACTGGCCAAGTTGGGGAAACATTGCTAAATTGTCAATGCAACTTGTTTGGGGGGGGGCGATGATCCCCCCCCATATTTTACTTGTGGGCTATCTACAGGTAGTCCTCGATTTACAACATTCTGTTTAGTGACTGTTCGAAGTTACAACGGTGCTGAAAAAAATGGCTTATGACCATCTTTCACATTTTACAACCCTGTCCTTCTCAGTTGCAGCGATTCACCCAAGCAAATCCGGTCGTAAAATGGGGCAGAATTCACTTAACAATAGTCTGGTTTAGCAGCAGAGATTTTGGGCTCCCTTGTGGTCGTAAGTCCGAGGACTGCCTGTATTTCTTGCTGTGGGGGCTTTAAAAAAAAACTGTTTTCTTTGTTTTTTTTCCTTCCTCCTATAGAATTGAAGAGGAGCTGGGGAGCAAGGCCCGTTTTGCCGGCAGGAATTTCAGGAACCCCCGAGTCAACTAAAAAAAAAAAACGTGGCTGTCCCAGGACACGAGGCTCATTAGAGGAATACATTTAGTCCCCTCTTCCCCCTTAGCGCCTGCGTCGTAGCAAAGGAAGGGCAGCTGACGGAAATGGTTCGATGTTTGCAATCCTGTAAATCTTTTCTCTCCGCTCCCCATGCCTCCTTTCTCTCCAGCTGTTGCTTTTCAAGAAACATGGGGGTGCTTGTGGGGAGGGGCTCAAGGCAAGGACGGTTCGCTCGGCTTCTCATCGCTGGGGACCTGGGAATGGAGAACCCCCCCCCTCTGAATTATACTGTAAACCATTTTTTTGCTGCCTTTGCTTCAGATGCTGTCGGTTGTTGTTTTTTCCTTCTCACTTTGTTGCTCCCCCCACCTATCCTCAACTCCTATCCCTCCCTCCCCTTTAGTGTATGAAAAAGATTTGCAAAGCCATCTGAGCTACCTGTTCACCACCTCCCAAAAAAACCCCCACCACCCCAGAAATTCTCTTGTGAGGCAAATAAAAACAGAGAAACGTTGGTGTTTTGTTGATGTTCTTCTTTTGGGGGCGAGATGAGAAAGGAAGTTGCCGTATTTTTCAGACACACCTTTTCCCCCCCCCAAAAAGGTGAAAATCTGGTTGCGTCTTATACTCCGAATGCAGCCCCGCCCAGCTTCTCAAACTTCTTTTTTCAGAGGCTGAAAAAAGCATCAGAAATAAAGCTTCAGAAAAAAAGCCTCCAAACAGAGCTTCAGAAAAAAAGCCTCCAAACAGAGCTTCAGAAAAAAAGCCTCCAAACAGAGCTTCAGAGGCTTTTTTTCTGAAGCTCTGTTTCGGAGGCTTTCAGAGGCAGGAAAAAAAGTTCTTTTCTGAAATGGAGTTTCAGAAGTTTCAGAGGCAGAAAAAAAAAGGAAAAAAAAAAAGCACGGCACAGAGCTCACAACCAAGGAATCTGTTGGTAAAATTCACCTCTGGAACAGCTGATAGGGGATATTCCGGGAGGCTGATCCACCGGCCAATCAGCTTTTTTCTTATTTTCCTCCCCAAAAACTAAGGTGCATCTTATATTCTGAAAAATACGGTAAATTGAGGGTGGTGGGTTGGAAAATCAAACTAGCCTGTTGAACTTGAGGACTGGCTCTGCAGCTTCCCTGATAGCAAAGATGTGGATTTGGTTTGCCCAGTTTTGATGGAAAGGAAGAGAGAAGTTAACTTCTTGGATCCTTGTTGGGGAATGGTGGTTTGTCTGCAGAGCTGCCTTGCTGGTGGCTGTGTTAAGCCATGGTTAGTGAAATGGCAATTGTTAAGACAGCTACAAAGAAAGCCGTTGTGTGTGGCAGGTTTACCCTGGAGTAAATGCAGAAGTTGAGCGAGTTGGGCACTGCTGTCCCTGCAATCTGGGATTTCAATCTCTGCTGGACTACAGGCTCCATTATCCCCAGATGGGATGATTTTTGAGCCAATGGGGCGATAATACTCCATTGTGGTCCTTTTGGCCGTCTTTTCTGATGGGCTACAACAACCCCCATCATCCTTGGTGAAAGCAATTGGAGGGGAAGAGGGTGGTAATTCCATCAGCTGTTTCTATGGTGCCTCCCAAGAGCTGTGCCTGGCTTCTATGGTGACTACAATACCCATCCTCTGCCCGACACGGACTCCAAACCCATGCAAAACAACCAGGCCTCCCCAGCCTCTGCATGGTGACTACAATACCCATCCTCTGCCCGCCACGGACTCCAAACCCATGCAAAACAACCAGGCCTCCCCAGCCTCTGCATGGTGACTACAATACCCATCCTCTGCCCGCCACGGACTCCAAACCCATGCAAAATAACCAGTCTTCCCCAGCCTCTGCATGGTGACTACAGTACCCATGCTCTACCCGACACGGACTTCAAACCCATGCAAAATAACCAGCCCCCCCCAGCCTCTGTATGGGGACTACAATACCCATCCTTTGCCTGACACGAACTCCAAACCCATGCAATACAAACATGGACCTTGAGCCAGTTTTCTCTGACTTGGACTACAACTTCCAACGCCTCTGCCCAGTGCTTCTTAACTACACATACCATCATTCACAGCAAGCAATTTTCTTGGGCAGCTCCCTTCAACCTTCACATCCCAGGGATGGTGTTGGGACTACAACTCCTATCATCCCGAGATCTGTGCCTCAAAGGGGTGTGGGGCTCTTCCCAGACCCATCATCCCGGTCACGGATCCTTAGCAACCCCTGGCTAAGACACTTGAGCTTGTGCATCATCAAAAAGTTCGGGGTTCGAGTCCCTAGTATACAAGGTCTCCTTTGTGGGCAGGGGGTTGGACTAGATGACCTCCAGGGTCCCTTCCAACTCTTGTGACTGTTAAAACAGTTTTTCCACTTCCCAGCCCGGGTGGGATTCCAATTCCCATCCGCGGGAAGAAAAACGACTACAAAACCCATCATCCCTGGTGCTACTGCAGCTCCCCTTTTCTATTAATAAGACTACAATTCCCATCTGCCCTGTTTTTTTTTTTTTTTTTTTTTTTGGGGAACTACACTTCCTATCATCCCCTCAGGTCGGCCGGACTACATATCCCATCGTCCCCTGGGGCACCGCCTTCCTCCCTCCCCCTCCCATCCCGCCTGCAGGGGGCGCCTGTCGGGAGAGCCGCCAACCGCCGCTTAGGATGTGAAGCCCCGCCTTTCGCCCCGCCTCTCCCGAGCTCCCTTTCTGGACCAATCCGGAGCAGCCCTCTTTTTTTTTTTTTTTTTATGTATCTGGAAAAGCTCCCACCTCTCTTCGAAACGGACTTTTCCCCATCCTGGCCGCTGATTGGCCGCGGCTGCTTATGGAGTAAGGGGAGGAGGAGGAGGAGGACGACGTCACGAGGCGGCTCCTCCTCCCTCCCTCCTCCCACCTCCCAACCCCGCCTCCTTCGCGCCCCTCCCTCTCGTCCTAGGGACGGACGGCGCGCGAGAGGAGGCACGCGCCGGCCGGGGCCGCGTCCAATCAGGAGGCGCGTTACTGGCAGGTGGAGCGGGCCTGTCTGGGGGGTGGTTGCTGGGTGGTTGTGTGTGTGTGAGGGGGAGAAGAGGCGGCGGAGAGGGGAGAAAAGCCGGAGGAGGAGGAGGAGGAGGAGGAAGGAGAAGGCGAAAGGGGGCCAGGAATTAAAACAAAAAAAAAAATAAGACGGAGGAGGCGAGAGAGAATAAAACCCGAAGGAGAGAAATTGCCGGCTGTTTCCCTCCCCCCCCCGCCTTCTTTTCACGCCCCCCCCTCCCTCAAGTGTGTGTGTGTGTGTGTGGGTCCTTCGCCCCCTTGGCCTGGTGGGCGATCGCGCCTCAAGCAGGAGCAGGCCTGAGTGAGGAGGGGGCGCCTTGGAGCCTCCCCTCCCCCTCCTCCTCCTCCCCCCCTCAGCCCTGGCCCCTCCCTCCCTTTAATCACTGACCACGTGACCCCCCCTCCCACCGCAGCCTCGCCCCCTCCCGCCCCCCTCCCTCCTCCAAAGACCCCCCCACTCCATTAACATGCAAGGGGAAGACCCCACTTCCTAAGCATCCCCCCCCCAGCTGCAGCAGAGCCCCCCCTCACATCTCTTTCTCTCTCTTTCCCCCCCTTCACATCTCTCTCTCTTTCTTCCCCCCCCATTGACCCCCCCCTTCCTGGCTGGGGAGGGGTCCCCCCTTTGGAGCCCTTTTAGCCTTTCCACGACCTCCCCCCTCCTTTTCCACCATCAAAATTTCAGGGTACCCATTTTGCCCCCCCCCACCCACCCATTGATTGGCCCCACCTGCTCGCTTCCCCTATTCTCCTTGCCCCCCCTCTCCTCTTTTTTTTCTTTTTTTTTAGATCTTGCTTGGGATCTCTTTCCCCCCCCTCCATCCCACCCACCCCCACCCCCAGAGAAACCCTTACTGATGGTGTGAATCGGGAGGAGAAAGGTAAGTAATTTTAAAAAAAGAAAAAGTGGGGGGGTGCGTTTGGCTTGATGGCTTTTGTTTAAAGGGCTCCTCTTTTTAATGTAGGAAAGGATGAGAAAAAAGGAGGAGGGGGGGTGAAAAAAAAGGTTTTTGTTTGTGTGCACAGAGAGGCCCTGGTTATATTTAGAGCTTATTTATACATTTTTTTTAAAAAAAAGAGTGTATGACACTAAAAAACGTTTTCATCTTCGAAATGTCATAGAGAGAGGCGGTTGCGGCTGTAACCCTACTACAGATTTTTAGATTTGGGGGTGCTTTTTTTTTGTTTCCCCTTCTTGCTTGCCCCCCCCCTCTGTACAGCCTCTGTAGGACTCGTGTTTCCCTCTCTATTAAGCATCAGAGGTTTCTTTCAAAATGGGAATCCATGTGGATGAACATGGAAAAAAGAGGTCGATATTGCTGTGAAAGGTTTACATTTTGCCAAATGTGAGGTTTTGTGACTGTTAAGGAAAGATAAATAAACAATATCCTTTTGAGTGCATCTTTGGAAGAGGGGAGACCTCAGGGGGAAAAAAAATACTTGTCTTAAGTAAAGTATGGGGCATCTCTAAGTTATTTTCTTTCTCCTTTCCTTTAAAAAAAATAGTTCATAATCTTGTTTAATAATCCTGAGTGGTGGAAGAAAAAAAAAACCCTACTTACGAATTGTGGCAAGGGAAGGGTTTTTAACCTGTGCCCTATTTGGAAATTGTCTGCATATACAAACTCTGGTTGCATTAAGGGAAACATGTTTTATCGTGGTAAAGATGTTTTATTTATTTTTTTTTAAAAAAACATACTCTCTTAACCAGGATATCATTGCATGCCTGTTAAATTTATGTATCCGAATTGCATTGCTCCTGTCTTCATTGGCTTCCTCTTTTTAAATATACTTTTTTGGGGGTGGGTGGGAAAAAAAGAGGTCAGAAAAAGTGCAGAGTTTCAGCTTCTAAAAAGTTGGCTATAAAAAACAAAAACAAAAAGTGATTCATCCATTCATTGAAGCATGTGGTTGAGTTTATTTTCGAACACCAGCTTGCTTTTGGTTTTAATTTTACTGACTGGCTTAAGCCTGTGAACAGCTATATCCCTTGACATTATATAACGATGGCAATTTTACAAAGCGTTTGGCTCTATTTCTGATCTATTTCGCTGGTGCCAGAATTATTTTCGACATGATATAAATATTGAGCTTCTGTTTTTAAAAATGTATGTCAGGACTTAGCATGATTTTTTTTTATATACTTCTAATAATAACAAATAAAGCAAACCGACCTTGAAATGAGCTGTGTACCATAACAAGAAATATTTGTTCAGCTAGTGTGAGTGTGACTGAATTGTAGGATTACAATCTAATGCTACCTGTGCTGTAACACTTAATTTCAGCTGCTAAAGCAGGTGCTAAATATATTTCATTTCATTCATTCTGATGTGTTTGATGTGCTTTTGTATTCTTAAACTGTGCTAAGGCATACAAAATGTGTTAAAATGTTTTACTGTATTTTTAAACTGTTTTTCACAAATACAAGGTGGTAGAAGGATGCAGGAGAAACAAGGGGAGGGAGTTTTTAATATATGAATTTTTTTTTTGTTTTGTGTCTAAAGTTTGTCTGATAATTTATTTGCCACATTTTTTATATTGACGTTCTGATTTGGAAGAGCTGCCATGCTTAATTTGTTGGTTGCTGAGGAGTGGGGGGAAAAAAGAGACACCCCTTGTCGTGCCTTATTGTTTGTTCACTCATGATTGGCCCATACTTGTCCTGCTTTTTACATAGCTCCAAAACAATTATTCAGGTAAGAGGTATGGAGGAAAAAAAAAATCACAAAATACTCTTCCCTTTTTTTTCATAGACCTGACTACTTCTCTTTCAAAGTATGACTTTATTTCAGACGCAAGAGTGTACAGGTAACCCTGTTGTTAAGTGAGTTTTGCTCCATTTTATGACTTTTCTTGCCACAGTTGTTAAGTGAACTATTTGGCCGTTAAGCGAATCTGGCTTCCCCCCCCCATTGTCAGCAGCCAGGCGGGAAGTGATCACATGACCCCAGGACAGTGCAGCCATCTGAAATACAGGCCAGTGGCCAAGCACCTACCTTTGGATCATCTGACCACGGGGATGCTGCCGGGATTTGTAAGTGTGAAAAACAGGCCAAAGTCACTTTTGTCGGTGCTGTTGTAACTTCGAACGGTCGCTTAAGTGGACTGTTGTAAGTGGAGGAGTCCCGGTAGTAACTTTTACGCTTCCAGAGATGAAGTACTGTCTCTTCGCCCTAGCTTTACAGCCCCAAATATTTTTATTTTGATAAGGGATGGTAAGCTACTGGCCATGTGTGAGGAGGCAGCAATATAAATTTTCTAAAATAAATAAATAAATTAAATAAATACCTGTTTTGCAGAATATAGCCAAGGTGTCTCTGAGACTAGGTAGTGGAGAGAAGGTGCTCTGTTAGTAAACCACTCTCTTCCCCCCCTCCCTTAAACTGGGGTCCTCAGACATTCTAGATTAACTATTCTCTTAAATCCAGACTTGCCTGGACTTTTGTAGGGCAATATATTTGTAGGTTAGGTGCACAGCCTTGCTTTAGATGAATGGATAATCAGGTCAGACTATCAGGCAATATCCTGTTTTTGCCAGAAATTGGCACACGCTGAAATTGATTGCTCTATTTTTTTTTATTTTTTTTTTGTAGCGCGTTTTAACTTTGCCAGGGGCTCCCTCTTTCCCACGAGAGCTTATCTAGTCCCATTTTATGGGTGAAGAAGGGAGAATGAGGGACTCGGGTGACTTTTTAAAGAGCATTCTTGGAGAATCCGGGACCTGTAAATCCCAAAGCCACATTTTATAATCCCGTAGTCATAACAATCTTTGCCCTCCCTTGAAATTAAGGGTTTTCTGTAATTTTCCAAACTTGTACTCCGCTTCTCCTTCAATGCCCTGCAAATCCTGATAATGACAATTATCAGCTTTTTCAGACAATGCCCTGCAAATCCTGATATGTTAATATATCTGATGTTGTCAGGATTAGTGTACAGATTTAGGGGATGTGTATGCTTTGCTGTGTTCCTATGATGACGCTAACCCTATTAAGTTAGGTTAAGCAAGATCACCCAGCATCTCCCTGGCTGGGGCTCCCATCCCTTTTAATTTTGATTTGATATCTAGTCTTAAAACATTTACCAAGAACAGAGATGACACTCTCTTCAGTTTTATGCGGTCTTCTAGCATGATGTTCTTAAGCTTCTGTTATTAACACTACATATTTCTAAATATATGATCATATGTTGCAACCCTCACTAGTTCACATAGAGTTATCCTGTATTTTCCCTGCAGTCATGCTGATTTTGATCTATATAACTAATACTGCATGATAAACTATGGGGTCCACAATTTAACCTTGAGCCGCAGATATTCTCAGGAAGAAACTTATTACAAAAGAATACCCTGTACTTAAGGCCTTTGTAGTTACGTTGCTGTTGAATATTCCTGAGTGAGTATTCTTGGTTAAGAAAATATAAGAAGTACCCTGCTGGGACAGATTAAAACCCTTAACTAGCTTGCCTACCTGGCAATAGGGAGTTCATTCTCATTACATCTGGAGGCCACCCTACAGAATTTATGTTAAGCAGTTCCACAGGATATATAGGCTGTGTCCTGAAGGGCCCTGCTTTCTATTACAACTTTCCAGGATGAAAACGGCTGTTTTCCCACTTAGCTTTTGTGGCTCCTTATGTTTTCTTATCTTCCAAGCATTCCTGGCTTCTCTTCAAATACCATATTGTAGCCTTTGGCAACGTATGGCAAATATTAACTTTATCTCCTCCTAATGAAATTCCATCCACGCTTTGCTGGTAGCCAGATTCCTCTGCTTTCAAGTTCATAACCCATTTTTTGGTCTAATGTTGAACCTTTCTCTCTCTCTCTCTCTCTCTCTCTCTCTCTCTCCTTCTTTATGGCTTGTTTCTTGGTTAGGCTGTATTTTGCAAGGCTTGCTCCTGCACATATGCTGTCCCAACAGTAGAGCAGGAGAGAATTATATTGGACTGTGTACAGATGTGTTTGAGTTTTCCCTGGAATTTGTATTCTGGTTGGTGGGGGGGGTGTAATAGAGTGGGGATTGGTGGGGGGTGTAATAGCAACAGAGATGATTATAGAGGACTGGAGGTTAAAACACATGAAGAACGGTTGCAGGAACTGGGTATGTCTAGTCCAGGGGCCTGCAACCTTAAATACTTAAAGAGCCATTTGGACCCATTTCCCACAAAAAAGAAAACACCGGGAGTCACAAAACCTGGGTGGGCGTGGCCAACTCGATGTCACTCACTTCCATCCAGTCATATAACACCCTCCAGCCATGCCTACCCAGCCGGTCATTAGGGCAGAGAACCAGTTGTTAAAAAACCGCAAAATCCTTTTGACATATTTCTCTCTCTCCTTCCCTCCCTCCCTCCCTCTCCGCCCCGCTCTGTATCTCTCTCTCTGCCCTGGCCACTTCTTCATCCCTTACCTTCTCAGGCCAGGCGAGGAGTGACTGGGAGGGGAGGGCGAGGGGCGGGGCCAGCCAGTGGTGGGATTACCTGATAGGGAGTCACAGCAGAGGGCCCAAAGAGCCGCATGTGGCTCCGGAGCAACAAGTTGCTGACCCCTGGTCTAGTCTGATGGAAAGAAGGACTAGGGGTGACATGATGGCAGTCTTCCAATATCTCAAGGGCTGCCACAAAGAAGAGGGAGTCAAGCTATTCTCCAAAGCACCTGATGCCAGGACAAAAGAAGCAAGGGGTGGAAACTAATCAAGGAGAGAAGCAACTTAGAACCAAGGAGAAATTCCCACAATTAATCAGTGAAACAACTTGCCTCCAGAAGTTGTAAACACTGGAAGTTTTTCAGAAGAGATTGGCTAACCATTTGTCTGATGTCGTGTAAGGTTTCCTGCCTAAGCAGGGGATTGGACTAGAAGACCTCCAAGGTCCCTTCAAACTCTGTTGTTCTGTTCTATTTCTATTTCTATTTCTATTTCTATTTCTATTCCTATTCCTATTCCTATTCCTATTCCTATTCCTATTCCTATTCCTATTCCTATTCCTATTCCTATTCCTATTCCTATTCCTACCCTGAGCAACATTATCTTCTATTACTGTTGTTGTCTCGAGGTCCTTGGAAGAGAGCAACGATTTTAAAGATTTATCTTGAGGTAAGATGGGTGGTCTATAAATTTTAGAGATAAATAAAATAAATAAATGACAATTAAAGCCAATTAATTCATCTCTAGAATTTGGGATAATTTCCCATCACCTCTGCAGGTTCTTCTGAGTGAATGCAGTGTAAACTTTGCGTACTTAACATTAAAGCTGTTGTGCCTGTGTTATATTTTTAAGGACAGACCTTCAGGTCGGAAACAAACTCAACTTGAAAAGAATGACGTATTTGGCACCTAGGTCCTAATTTTTTTTTAAGGAAAAAAAAGGGGGGGGTAGCCAGGAGGCCCTCAGTAACCTGCTGGGTGAAATATTGGGTTAGAAAGCAAAAGTCACCATGGCCAGCAGCTTGTGCTCGGTGGCTGGAAAAAACAACAACTGGGAAGCATCTCTTGACATTCAGAGGTGGTGTGAAATGAAAATAAATCTTGAGTTTTAAATGATCCTGAATGGAAAAAAACAGCAGGGAAAGGAGATGCATTCACTCATGCAACCCAAGCTGACCTGGACTCTGTTTATCTAATTCATCTTGTTCACAGAATATAAATTAGTCTCATCTCATTACGTATGCATAGACCCATTTATGATAATGGGAGCTATTTTTGGGGATAGCCTGGCGTTACTTTGACTTCCTTCAGTCAAGATTCCAAACGGGCAGATATAGCATCTAATTACTTGAGACTGCCTGATCAAAGAAAGAATTTATTCTGATTTTATTTTTATTTATTATTTTTTGCCAAGAGAAATGTTTCAGGGTGGTGAAAACCAATGCCAACCCTGTTTTCCCGAAAATAAAACCCAATTGGAAAATAAGCCCTAGCATGATTTTTTCAGGATGCTCATAATATAAGCCCTACCCCCAAAATAAGCCCCAGTTAAGACTTTCAGCCAGATGGATGCATTTAGTACCGTATTTTCCCCAAAATAAGACCCAACCAGAAAATAAGCCCAAGCATGATTTTTCAGGATGCTCGTAATATAAGCCCTACCCCCAAAATAAGCCCCAGTTAAGATTGTCAGCCAGATGGATGCATTTAGTACCGTATTTTCCCCAAAATAAGACCCAACCAGAAAATAAGCCCTAGCATGATTTTTTTCAGGATGCTCGTAATATAAGCCCTACCCCCAAAATAAGCCCCAGTTAAGATTGTCAGCCAGATGGATGCATTTAGTACCGTATTTCCCCCAAAATAAGACCCAACCAGAAAATAAGCCCAAGCATGATTTTTCAGGATGCTCGTAATATAAGCCCTACCCCCAAAATAAGCCCCAGTTAAGATTGTCAGCCAGATGGGTGCATTTAGCACCTTATTTCCCCCAAAATAAGACCTAACCAGAAAATAAGCCCTAATGCGTCTTTTGGAGCAAAAGTTAATATAAGACTCGGTCTTATTTTCGGGGAAATATGGTATTCAAAAAGGGCAAGCACTGGGGGTTGAACTATTTGGGCCATATCTGGGGTGGGGGAGCTATTCAAGATCCACGTTTATTTTGAAGCAAGAATTGGAAGTCTGAAAGTCTTCCTTTGCTTTCAGAGCCCAAGAATTTGGAACAACACCTTTTTTTTCACATGTTTTATTGTACTGTGAGTTATAAACAGAGTTTATAGGTCAGTATGTGTATTCTCCCCTTATTAGAGAGATTGCCAGGGAGGGCAGACAATTTTTATGTAGTTTTCTCCTCCAACCCGGCTATCATGCGTGCAGTGGCAAAATTCTGTGTTGCTTCAATGTCCAGAAGAAAAAAAATGGTTACAGAATTACAGCTGTCAATTTTGTGGAGATATGTCTAACAATTTTTGGAAAATTATATTTACTCACATACTTACCGGCTCTCCCACTCACGTAAACAAACTAGGGAGTGTCCCTAACTGTTTGAGAACATGTATTTTCCTAACGGGGATGTATTATCCACTATTAATGTCAGTACTATTTTTTAATCTATTGTAAACGGTGATGTCTTTTGCTGGCTCTATGACCGTAATAAAGTTATATTCTGTGATTGTTCCTGGATTCTTGGCTCTGATTGTTTGCCGAGATGTCGGACTTGTTAAAAAAAAAAAAGAAGACTCAAAAGTCCAGAACAAAGCTGGAATACAGGCAGTCCTCGGTTTAACGATGACAACTGGGGCCAGAATTTCTGTTGTTAAGCGAGGTTAAGTGAGTCGCAGCCGATTTTACGACCTTTGTTTGCAATGATTGTTAAGCGAATCTCTGCAGCTGTTAACATGGTCGTTGAGCAAATCCGGCTTCCCCCAACCCCCTTTAATGGCTTGTTGGAAGCTGGCTGGAAATGGTGAACGAATGATCCCTGGGACACTGCCCACCTTCATAAATATATATGCCAGTTGCCAAGCGGCTGAATTTTGATCTCTTGATCATGGGGTTGCTAGAGTGGCTGTAAGTGCGAGGACCAAGTCAGTGCTGTCGTAACTAGTTGTTAACTGAACGGTTTTAAGTCTAGGACTCCCTTCAATTCCTTTCTTTTCAGATTGACGCTCTGGAGATCTCACTCTGGAGCTCGAGGCGCCCATGCCACAAATCAGAAAGATCCTGGCTGTGGATAATGGGTTTGTGTCTCAGACAACTCCATAGCTGCTATCCTGATGGACTTGTACTCTCTTTTACGACTCGGGGCTAGAGTCTCTTCTGCAGAAGTTGGTTCTCTCTTGTTGTGCGACCGTTAGTTACTCTTCCCCGGGAGAAATTTTGCACAGCGTGGTGGGGGCGGGTGCGTTTGAAAGCAGGGCAGGAAATAACTCTTTGGAAAGTTGGCAGGTGGGACAATGAGCAGGGAGGTTCTGTGCGATGTTGTAAGTGCCATCAAATGGCCAAAGTGCCCATTGAGCCTCTTGCGCGAAGTCCTGGAAAGCTCCGGAGCCTTCCGGTTTCTTTTGTGGGTTGCGCGACAAACTGGGAAATGAGTAATAAACACGGCTGTTTCTGCATCAGACTCTTGGTGAGTTGAATACAAAGACCACCTGGCCTCCTTCTCCTTCTCCTCCTGTGCAGAGTTGTACAGAATTAAGGAGAAACTTCCTAACAGGACAATTAACCAGTGGAACAGCTTGCCACAAGAAGTTGTGGGTGCTCCATCACTGGAGGTTTTTAAGAAGAGACTGGACACAGTCACTTGTCTGAAATGGTACACAGAGCCATCTTTCCGGGCACGCGAGCCGTTGCCTGTTGGTCTTCCGAGTTTTGGCGCACCGCATCGGCCAGCTGGTGTTCACGCGCATGGCAGCGCCGGAAACCAAAAAAGCAGCCGCCCGGTGCACATACACGAAGGTGCGCATACGTGAAGGCCTTGGAGGACTTTTGGCAAAGAGGGGATTAAAAACGAGAAAGAAATATGTACCATCAAGATTACATTCTTTTATCTCCAAGGTGGGTGGGTGGGGCGCTAATTCCCTTTAAAAAAAAGAGAAAGTTAAAAGGCAGTAGAAGCGATGCAGTGTTTGAGGTGAAGCTGGATATACTAAAATTAAGTGCCTCTGTTGAAAGTGCCAGGCCTTTTTTGGTACAGGCAGTCCTCGACCCCCAATTGAGCCCCAAATCTCCGTTGTTAAGTGAGACATTCGTTGAGGGAGTTTTGCCCCATTTGTACGACTTTTCTGGCCGCAGTTGTGAAGCGAAATCGCTGCCGTCGTTAAGTTAGTAACACGGTTGTTCAGCGAATCTGGCTTTGCTCGTCGGAAGGTCGCCAGAGGGGATCCCGTGATCCCGAGGCCGTCATAACTATGGGTCAATTTCCAAGCGCCCGGATTTTGATCATGGGGAATGCGACAAAGATTGTAACTGCAAAAAACGGTCGTGACACTTTTTTTTTTCCAGTGCCGTGCTAACTTTGAACGGTCGTAAGTCGAGGACAACCTGTATCTGAAACAGGGTTGCCGTTAGAGGACTGTGATGAGTTTGGTGCAATCTGGTACCTTTAAAAAAAAAAAAAAAAGCCTGAATGAATGTATACAGTCTTTCAAGTCTGTTTCAGTAACAGTTACAGAGTTGGAAGGGACCTTGGAGGTCATTTAGTCCAACCCCCTGCTCATGCAGGAGATCTACACTAGGGATTCGAACCGCCGAACTGCCGACCTTTCTGATGGACAAGCTCAGAGTCTTAGCCAGTGGCTAGTTTCCATGATGACATCCTTCAAATTATGTGAATCTCTTTGTCCATTTGGTTGCGTTGTTTTTTTCTTCTTCCAAAGAATAAAACGCAAGCCATGCTTTTATTTATTTCTATCTAAAATTTTACATTTGAGTTTATTTTATCCTAAGCATTTACTACCCTGTTTCCCCGAAAATAAGACATCCCCTGATAATAAGCCCAATGGGGCTTTTGAGCGCAATGCACTAAAATAAGCCCTCCCTGAAAATATTTAAACGCAGAGCTGGAAATCAGGTAAGATGGCAAGAGGAGCCCCGTCTTGCTCCACGCGCCCCAAAATAAAGGTCAAGTGCTTATTTCGGGGTTCAAAAAAAATATAAGACAGGGTCTTATTTTCAGGGGAGCTGTGTTTGATTTTTTTTTTTTTTTATAATATGAATTAATCTGACAGTACGCAGGTTCTGCTTTCTGGTTCATGCGTTCAGTTGATTTAGCAGTTTACTTTTGGAAGATGGCTGGCTGTGATCTCTTGTTCGTTTTATTCCCAAACACACACACACACACACACACACACACACACACACACACACACACACACACACATTCTTTTTCGTCTGTGTGTGATGAATCTTTTATCCTTTCCAAATCACTGGAGACAAAAGGGCTTAATTCTTTGGAGAGGTACGGGCACAAATATTGCAGGAGAATCCGAAGATGTTGATTGACAATTCTTGGGTGGGAGGATGGGGGAGAGATTTAGAATAGATGTGCAGAATTTTGTGTGGCTTGTGTGGTTAAAAGCATGTGTTTAGAGAGTGTGGGGGGGGAGAGAAGACAGCCTCCTTTGTTTCTAAAACAAACCATATTAGAAACTGGTTTAGCCAGAATGCAAAGCAGTTTTTAATAGCATTCCTTGCACCAGTGAGCAAGCGGGCCTTAAAAGGCAGGCTGGGAAGGTCAAGATGCAGGCTTAATGCAATGCTAATATTTGCTCTCCGTGGACAACTTCATATTTGGCTTGCGTCAGGTTTTTAAAACTGGGATGCTCCTAAATTCTAGTAATGATATTGCTTCTTGCTTTTATCTCTCTGCCTTTCCCCCCCCCCCCACGTCTCTCTTTTCCTTTGCCAGCTGTTTGTCAGAGGGAAAACGCACTCTGCACATGTGGACTTCGCTTAAAAAAAAACATTTCAAATATTCTAGAGATTTGGTTCCTTATCTTCCTTAACAGGAATCCTGAAGTAGTGTGCCAAAGTATGTTATTTAATGTCAGCGGGGGGGAAAAAAACAGGAATTTCTAGCTAAATACCCTTTTTGTCCTTTCTCCCTAGTGATTTTCAGCGGCTTTCTTTTTCTTTCTGACTTTTATACTGTCCCATTATTTGCCTCATCTCTTAACTCGACTTATCCGAACCTGAGTTTTTAACACTTGTGCAGAATTGCTGACGGAAAGGAACCAGCCAAAATACCAAATTTGTCATTTAAAGCTGATTTTCCATCTGCGTTGGGCTCTCACCTCTTGCTTGTCCTATGGTTTACTTAACAATGGTTTGTTGGGTAAATCGCGTTTCTTCTCATAGCTTGTTAGGCCACCTCCAGATAAACTACAGGGTGGCCTCTTTGCATGATACGCAAAACAAATTGCAAACTTCTCGAACCCTTGGCTGTTCTAGGAACCCCTTAGTTATCTACAGATGCAAACAGCTGGCAGACCCTCGCTCTGTGAACCTAAATCCTTTGGTTCTTTAGTAAGACTTGCTGGGATCTTTTCAATCCCTTTTCAGGCGTGTTTCCAGTTGCATGATAGAAAAGAGGGAACGAGGCTTGTAAGCTAGCATTCTGTGACAGCCCTGTCTAGAAATTATTTCACTGAGAAAGGGACTGTACAGAAAGGGAGAACCACCATATTTTTCAGAGTATAAGTTGCACCTAGATTTTGAAGAGGAAAACAAGGGGAAAAAAAAGGTTTTGGCCTCTACGTGTCTGTTGTTTGCCCTCCCCAGACCCCAGGAGCACTCTGCAGGCCTCCCAAACCGTCTGTGCATCCCGTTTTTGCGAAAAACGGGCCTGTTTTTGGAGAAAACAGGATGCACAGGGCGGGGTTTCAGGAGGCCAAAAATGTCTGTATTCGGTGTATAAGATGCACCAACATTTCCACCCTCTTTTAGAGGGGAAAAAGTGCGTCTTATACTTCGAAAAGTACGATATTTAGTTCCCAAACGTACATCTTTTATAAACAATTTTATTGGACGGAACTGTGGCTGTGGTTTATTCTGGGTGTTTTTTTTTTAATTTGGCTTTGATGTTTGCTATTGTTCTGCTGTTAGTTGCCATGGGCCTGACGTTTGCTTTTGTGAGTGCATAGGATTGAAAGGAACAACCTAAAAAGAATGAGTGGAAAAGACAGTCTTTTGGTGCAAGGTCTGGGATTAGGAAGATTGTCAAGAAGCATAATCTTCTTGCTATGTAATTAAAAGCAACAACATTTTTTCTTTTTAAACTGCTGTCAGGGGGATTTAACTTTAAAAGATGCCATCTAAATATTTTAAATAAAACCAGTGAACAGAGCAGTCTTAATACAAATATATCCAGGCATTAACATTTGGAGAAACGCCTTCTGAAACGAATCATCTGAGTCGCGTGACTATCAATTTTGGTTTATAGCTGCCTTGTTCATTTAAAGTTTTTGTACTCCCTTGCAAAGATAACTGCCGAAAAGCATTTGCAATAATAAGGCACTTTGGCAAGGATCTTTCTTGAGCAGCAGTCTACATTTCACTCCCTGGTGTATTTTAGCTACTCTCTCTAGGATTGAAAAGGGGCAGTACTGTGTTTCCTCTTCCTTTGGCACAGTTCTCCCATCCTTCCCTCTCAGTTCCATCAATTTCCATTTAAAAAAATGGAAGTATTGTATCTCATGCTTCCTTCTCATTTTAAATGAAAAGGCTTTCTTTGAGCTGTTTTGACATTCTGCTGGTTTTTTCTCTCTCTCGCAGACTCGTGTTCTTTCTGCGCCTTTTTAAAATCTTATTTTGATTTTGATTTTTCATTTGTGTATTTGTCTGTGTAGCGAAGAAGGTTTTTTCTTGCTTTAATCATCCAGCCATCATAGAAGATCAGAAGCTGATGCTGGGGCACAGACTGGCTGGCTTGCTTGGTGCATCTTGAATACTCAGAGGCTGTTGCTCTTGTGAGCTTCCTTGTCCCAGCTTCTGCCAACCTAGCAGTTCGAAAGCATGTAAAAAAATGCAAGAAGAAAAATAGGAACCACCTTTGATGGGAAGGGAACAGCGTTCCGTGCGCCTTTGGCGCTGAGTCATGCCGGCCACATGACCACGGAGACGTCTTCGGACAGCGCTGGCTCTTCGGCTTTGAAACGGAGATGAGCACCGCCCCCTAGAGTCGGGAACGACTAGCACGTATGTGCGAGGGGAACCTTTACCTTTACCTTTTATGCTTTCCTCATATCAGATCGATATTGAGGGGCAGATGCGTAAGAATCTCCGCCCAGCAACTTTTAGGTTGGAATTGGTGTTTTTTCCTTTCTTTCCCAGTTTTTCCCCCTTCCTTAATGAGATGCGCCTTCCTTTTTTCCCCCTATCTTCTTGCTTCACAGTTGTTGTTTTTTTCATGGCTGCTCCACTGCCAGTGAGGACGGACAGCTTGTGACTCTAGATGATCGGTGTTAGTGTAGAGGTGACCCTTGACTTCCTGGCACTAACTCAGCGTGCTTTGTGGAATTGCATTTGGATTGCTCTTAGCTGTTTTGCTAACCTGCGACGCCCCGGCTTTCAATGCCGCAGGGTAGCTTGGGCTGGTTAAGATTGATCTCATCTCACCCAAAAAAGCCAGTGCAATCCTAGGTTGCATTAACAGAGAGATAGAATCAAAATCACATGAAGTATTTGTCCCGCTCTATAAGGTCTTGGTAAAACCACACTTGGAGTACTGCATCCAGTTTTGGTCACCGTATTATAAAAAAGACATTGAGACTCCGGAAAGAGTACAGAAAAGAGCAAGAAAGAGGATGAGGGGACTGGAGGCCAAAACATATGAAGAACGGTTGCAGGAATTGGATATGTCTAGTTCCATGAAAAGAAGGACTGGAGGAGACAGGATAGAAGTGTTCCAATATTTGAGGGGCTGCCCCAAAGAAGAGGGGTACATGTGTCACCGTGTTTTCCAAAGCACCAGAAGGCAAGACAAGAAACAATGGATGGAAATGTATTAAAGGGAGAAAGAACCTGGAATTAAGAAGAAATTTCCTGACAGAGAGAACAATTAACCAGTGGAACAGCTTGCCACCAGAAGTTTTGGGTGCTCCCATCACTGGAGGTTTTTAAGAAGAGATTGGACATCCCCTTGTCTGGAATGGCATAGGTTTGCCGTGATGGCAAACCTATGGCATGCGTGCCACATGTGGCACACGGAGCCATATCTGTGGGTACATGAGTTGCCCTAGCTCAGCTCCAGCACGCATGCGCGCACCGGCCAGCTGATTTTTGGACCTTCCAGGCCCACCAGAAGTTGGGAAACGGGCTGTTTCCAGCTTCCGGGGGGGGTGGGGAAGGCCATTTTCGCCCTCCCCAGGCTCCAAGAAAGCCTCTGGAGCCTGGGGAGGGTGAAAAACAGGCCTATTGGGCCCTCTGGTAACCTTTTTGTCGTTGTGTGCCAAAAGCAGGTGGAGCATGCGCGGAGGGCGGGGAGGCATTGAATTATAGGTGTGGAAACACGGGCGCGCAATCTACCCGCGCTTCCCCCTGCTTTTGGCACGCAACGGCAAAAAGATTAGCCACCACTGGTATAAGGTTTCCTGCTTGAGCAAAGGGTTGGACTAAAAGACCTCCAAGGTCCCTTCTGTTTTGACAACAAAGAGACTGGTGGGACTTGAAAGTCAAAAAAAAGGGGACTTGAAAGTCGAAAAAAGCCTCCCGCTTTGGTGATCTGAGCCTATTTCTTCAAATGCACAGAGCATTAGCTCACCATCCAAGTACGTACGGCAGCCACGATTGGGGATTACAAAGCAGTGAAGTTGGGTCAATGTAACTGACCTGGCTGGTTTTTGAGGTTTTAGGAGACCTTGTTTTCTCGCTGAAACAGACTGAAGTGGAAATTATTATGGTTCGGCTGTCTTAGTCATGTTTCTGGGCCAGACGGTGCTTTTTTGGCAGAGCTGTTCCTTTAAAACGTGAACCCTCTTTAGCCGGGAAGGATTCCTAGAGAGGGTACGATGAGTGGAAATCCTGTAACCCTGGCTTGTGTGTCATTGGCGTTCGCCTTCTGGAAATTGCTTCTATCCTTTGCATTCTTCCTCAGTCAGTCAACTTCTTGCTGACTTAATTGCAGCCATGCGCACCGTGTCCTGAGTGACTTTGAATGAAAGCACAACATCTGAAGGGGTTAGCTCACTATTGAAGTCCTCCTATACGACCCCCCAGGCCAAGTCAGAGGCCTCTGCGTAGCTGAAGTTTGGATAAATCCCCATTTCAAGGGTACCGCTGAACACACACACATATATTTTTTTGTTTCTAAAAGTTGTGCGAAGAGGCTTGCTGATGATAAAAACCCATGTGGTGTTTGTATACATTTGTATACATTCAGAACCAGTTATCTTCGAGACCGCCTTCTACCGCATAGCTCCCAGCGACCAGTAAGATCCCACAGAGTCAGTCTCCTCCGGGTCCCATCAGCTGTTGGACAAGTGTTCGGAGACTACAGTTGGTCCAGAACGCAGTTGCGCGAGCTGTCGTGGGTACAGCTAGGTACACCCACATTACACCAATTCTCCGCGAGCTGCTCTGGCTCCCTATTGGCCTCCGGTCACAATTCAAGGTGTTGGTTATTACCTTTAAAGCCCTACATGGCTCAGGGCCAGGTTATCTTCGAGACTATCTTGTGCCGCATAACTCCCAATGACCGGTAAGATCCCACAGAGTCGTCTCCTCTGGGTCCCGTCAGCTAAACAATGTCGGCTGGCGGGCCCGTGGGGCAGGGCCTTCTCTGTGGCTGCCCCGGCTCTCTGGAACCAATTACCTCCTGAAGTCCGGACCGCCCCCACCCTATTGGCCTTCCGGAAAGCGGTGAAGACCTGGCTTTTCCGGCAGGCCTGGGGCCGTTGATCTCGCTGTTGCGATCTGGCGAGATCCGGCCATGAATGGCGTGAATGGGTTTTAATTGTTTTTAATGTTTTAATTTTCAGTGTTTTTATATATGGTTTTTAATTGCATTGTAAGCCGCCTTGAGTCTTCGGAGAAAGGCGGCATACAAGTTGAATGAATGAATGAATAAATAAATAAATTTGGCATTCTTAGCGATAAAAGGAATCCTCCTGTACTGGTTTGAATCCCAAAACTTGCTTTTCTCTCGGGGCGAACAGAAGAGTGGTGCACGCCTCGATTATCAAGGCCTTTCTCGTGCTTGAGAAAGAACGTGGACTTTCAAGAGGAAACCGTCAGAAGAGTGAGCCCAGTAAAACATTTCTTCAATGTACTACATGCTACTGCAGCGGATTTGATCCCTCTATGAAGGAGACCTTTCCGATGCTCATGTGATCCAGGTGCGGTAGTGTTTGAGAGGCACGCCTCCTTGAAAACCTGGGAGATGGAGTTGGCTTCTTTTGATGCATCTCCAACTTCAGTCGTTGGAGTTGGGAGTTTTTCAAACAGCTGCCGGCTTCACAAACGACAGCTGGTGCCAGAGGGCTCACGGAAGTGACATCTCCAGGTGTTAACATCACAAGAATGTGTAAGAAAGGCAGGCTCGGCTAGTTCTCAGAATCACCTTTTCTGTACAATATCTAACATCCACAGCTCCTGGAACTATCGCTGGATAGAGTGTAAAAAAGGTAAAGGTACTCACACATATGTGCTAGTCGTTCCCGACTCTAGGGGGCGGTGCTCATCTCTGTTTCAAAGCCGAAGAGCCAGCGCTATCTGAAGACATCTCCATGATCATGTGACCGGCATGACTCAACGCCAAAGGCGCACGGAGCGCTGTTACCTTCCCATCAAAGGTGGTCCCTATTTTTCTACTCGCATTTTTTTTTATGTGCTTTCGAACTGCTAGGTTGGCAGAAGCTGGGACAAGTCACGGGAGCTCACCCCGTTACGCGGCACTAGGGATTCGAACCGCTGAACTGCCGACCCTATGATCGACAAGCTCAGCGTCTTAGCCACTGAGCCACTGTGTCCCTCTGGATGGAGTGTATGTGAGTGTTAGAATCACATAAACCTCTCCGCCATACCTTTATGTTCTCAAATAATTGCCTAATGTTCTGTTTTGGCCAGCCGCTGCATCTGTTTTTGCAACACCGCCATCATGTCACCCCATAGTCCTTCTTTTCACTAGACTAGAAATGGAAACGAAATAGAAAGAAATGGAAATAAAAACAAATAGGAAAATAAATAAAAGAAAAGAGAAAGAAATGGAAGCGAAAAATGGAAGTAACGAAAGAAAACGGACAGCTGTTTGTCCGGAAAGGTTATCGTGCTTCCTCCTTGAACAGGGTTTTGGATTGGAATATCCAATATCCCTTGAAACTCTGCTATACTGTAATTTTTGCATTACAGAATTTGTAATACTTTTGTAAAATAACATTTTGGACCAAGCCGTTCATTTCTCTGATGGAGAAGCCGATGGTGCACTTACATTCCCATCAGTGGAGATTGCTTAGAAAAAGAGCAGAAGTTGGCCGCGGATGGTAGGAAATTGGGCAAAAATACTGAAAGTGCAGTAAATTGGTATGGCTTTGAATCAGCTTGACAACTTCTCCTGGGTAATGCCAGGGTTCCTAGCCTTAAAAATGTGTGGATGGAAAGGGGCCGTTTACAAGGATGCATGGTTAATTTGGAAGGGTCGCTATTTAAAAATGGCGGATTACGTGTTGAAGGGACATGACAAGGACTTTGGAACGAGCGTCCTCTGGTATCCCTTCACACCTCTTTCGTGAAGGCTATGGATACAGTTCTGTGCTGTCCATATTGTGTAGATATTATGGTCTAGGTTAGTTGCCCCCTTGCCCGTCTTGGTTAAGGCAGTGCTGATCCTGGCTTGTTTGTTAGCTTAAGCAGTGAAACACTATAGCAGCTAAAATATGAGCTATCTTCATTTTCCCTTTAATGAAAAAAAGTATTTTGACTAAGGGTAGTTCTCAACTTATGACAGTCCACTTCGTGACCATTTGAAGTTACGGCGGTACTGAAAAAAGTGGCTTATGGCCATTTTTCACACTTACGACCGTTGCATTTGGATGCTTGACAGCCGACTCACATTTATGACGGTTGCAGTGTCCCAGGGTCACGGGATCCCCTTTTGCGACCTTCCGACGAGCCAAGTCAATGGGGGAAGCCAGATCCATTTAATATCCGTGTTGCTGATTTAATAACTGCAGTGATTCCACTAACAAACATGGCGAGGAAAGTTGTAAAATGGGGCAAGACTCCCGTAACAAATTTCTCACTGAACAACATCAATTTTGGGCTCAATTGTGGTCGTAAGTTGAGGACTACCTGTATTGGGTTCTGCTTGCCTAAGACAAAAGACAAAATGACACCTGTCAGAAATGGTGTAGGGCAGGGATCTGCAAGCTTAAACACTCAAAGAGCCATTTGGACCCGTTTCCCACAGAAAAGAAAACACCGGGAGCCACAAAACCCTTCCTGTGCCTGACTATTTCTTGAGCGGCCATAAAACTAGCATATGTAGTCGAATTAAACCTTCTGTTTTCTTCTGAAACTTTTCTTTTCTTGGATTTATCCATGGTTGGCCTACCCGGGGATTGAAAAGCTCAATAAACCGCATAACGGCGGGTGTCGCATGTTGGTGGTTGTGACCCATATTTTGAGTGACGGAACTGCAGCAGAGGGGTGAAAGAGCCACATGTGGCTCCAGAGCCGCAGGTTGCTGATCCCTGGTGTAAGATCTCCTTTATGGGCGGGGGGGAGGGTTGGACTAGATGACCTACAAGGTCCCTTCCAACTCTCTATTATTCTGTATTATTCCGTAAAACAGGGATGATCAGTTTTGTCCATCTTGCAGATGACCAGAAAGGATAAGCACCGGAACTGGGCAACCACACGAGTAGATTTTACTTTTCGTTCTTCTTTTTCAAGGAAGCTTTCAGACCCAGCTCTATTCAGGTTTGCAGGCAAACAAAAGTTAAAAACCCAGAAGAATACGTTCCTTAAATTGATGCAATTACAGTTCGTAGAAAAGTAATCTGGTTGGTATGGAAGGACCTGTTGAGCACTTCTATTCATTCACTCCCTGTTTGCCCGATTAAAAGAGACGTTATTAAGAAAGCCTCCTGCTTCTTTTTGGCACAAAGACAGGGGGTAAATAGCCAGTGACACATGGTATTCTGGTTTTAATTAAAATTTGTCCTGGGTTTGATCCCAGATATTTCACAAAAAGTGGCTAGAATGCAGTACTGCAGAGTACTTCGGCTGCCTGCTGGCTGCCTGCTTGCAATTTGGCAGTTCGACTCTCACCAGGCTCCAGGTTGACTCAGCCTTCCGTCGTTCTGAGGTCGGTAAAATGAGGACCCAGATTGTTGGGGGCAAAAGGCTGATTCTGTAAACTGCTTAGAGAGGGTTGTAAAGCACTGTGAAGCAGTTTATAAGTCTTAAATACTATCCTTCCTTCCTTCCTTCCTTCCTTCCTTCCTTCCTTCCTTCCTTCCTTCCTTCCTTTCCTCCCTCCCTCCCTCCCTCCCTCCCTTCCTTCCTTCCTTCCTTCCTTCCTTCCTTCCTTCCTTCCTTCCTTCCCTCCCTTCTTAGTGGTTAGAATGCAGTATTGCAGGCTAACTGCCCACTGCCAGCAGTTCGATCCTGACCGACTGGCTCAAGATTGACTCAGCCTCCCGTCATTCCGAAGTCAGTGAAATGAGGACCCAGATTGTTGGGGGCAATAGGCCGACTCTGTAAACCGCTTGGAGAGGGCTGTAAAGCACTGCAAAGTGGTATATAAGTCTAAATGTTATTGTTATTCTGTGAAAGAAAGGAAAAAATGCCTTTAAAAATGCCTCTTCTCAATCCCATTAGGCAGGAAAGGCACGTTCTGCGTAGCATCTATTAGGGAGGTCCATCTGGTAGCCTATAGGAAAAGACCTCTTTTAGTTGTGCCCACCCATTGCATCATCATGACCCCAGAGATTAGATTGGCCCACAAACCTGTCAATCTTTGACCAAGGCCTTAAATAGACATCTCCAGGCCTGGAGTTACGGATTTTGGTTTGACGCCCTCCAATAAGTGGGCTTTGTGGTGTGGTTTTTTTTAACCTGCTTTTTTTCCTCCGTGTGCGCTTTTTAAAAATGGTTTTTACTCTTTCTGTGTTGTCTTTAAATTACGGTTAGCCGCTCAAAGTATCTTGAATTTGACGCGGCCAGATAAATCAAAATTATTCATGACTAAATAATGAAAACTATTGCTTCACATGCATTTATTGTGATATTTGTATTTCCTTGCAATCGCAAAGGGCTGTTGTCAGGTCACCCGGACGATTAAACCATCCATGAATAGCTTGAAATTAGGAATTTATAGAAAACATCATCTCCTCCCAGCAGCCAGCTGTCTAAAAATCCTCACCCAAAATAATTTCACACACCCCCATTGAGCTTGTTTTCATGTGTTTCCCTGGGGACAGCTAAGCGGGAAGTCGCTTGTTATGATATATTTATGTAGATATTTATTGCACGTTTGGCTTTGGGTGACAAAAGTGAAAACAGCAACGGATAAAAGGTTAACGTTTGGAAGTCTAAAATGCCAGCAAAAAGGCTATATACAGTATTGACTTAACTCCTTAGGAAATGAGATGGGAATTTTACAAATTCCGATTTAATTCAGCTTTATTATCTAGAAGCAGGAGTGAGGAAATGGAAGATATAATGTTCAAATGGAATACAATTATACCAGTTTTGCATGCTATGCTGTAGTTTCATTCATAAGGTAGGATTTTAACCTTGGCTTGGTAAATATCTTTATACCGCTCAAGAGCACTGTTGAAAAATGATTGCCCTTGAGATATACAACATTTCCACTGGTGTTTTGTGTGTATAGTGTTGCCTCCATCCCACGTCACAATCTATTACGCTGAGACTGGAATTGCCAGGGGATGACAGGTAAAAGGGCGAATAAAGTACAGGTAGTCCTCAACTTACGACCGCCATTGAGCCCAACATTTATGTGGCTAAGTGAGAAATTTGTTTCTTGCCCCATTTTACGACTTTTCTTGCTACGGTTGTTGAGTGAATCACTGCGGTTGTTAAATTAGTAACACGGTTGTTAAGTGGACGAAGTCCTTCTGACTGCAGTGGGATAGAAATGTAATGATAAATATGTAAATAAACTCGGAAGGAAATCTCTTTTCAGCGCATACTGTTTGGATCTGAGAATATTATTGTGCCACTATTGGGTGCTTTATACTGAATTTTTTTTCTGAAGTCTCTCAATTACATCCTTCTGAGTCATTGACATGGCTTGTCAGAAGGTCGCCAAAGGGGATTATATGACCCCGGGACATTGCAATGGTCATGAGTATGAATCAGCTGCCAAGCATCTGAATTTTGATCACATGATCATGGGGATACGGCAAAGATCAAAAGTGTGAAAAACCATAAAACACTTAATCCAGTGCCGTTGCAACTTTGAACGGTCACTAAATCACCACCTTCTTTTAACGACCCCATAATCCCTTGCGGGGTGGACTCTGGGCAACTGAATGAAGCTAGCAGAGAGTTTTACTGGCCGGATGCCCTTCCTGTCGCCAATGCGGAGTTTTGTTCAGCAGATATAATTCTCAGTGTGCCCAGAGAGAGAAATATCCGCCTCTACCTAGGATCGAACTCCTGATTGTGAGGCGAGAGCTCCACCTCTAGGCCACCGCACCACTTCTTTGAATGGTCCCTAAACGATCTGTTATAAGTCGAGAACTACCTGCGTTAACAATATCCTTAAAAGTAATAGGAAACTGGGCAAGAGTTTTGCAAACTTCCAGCATGATTCTGTTGTGGCCCGTCAGTGGCCTGATTGTAGCTGATTCCGACAACGAGGAGGCTGGTGTGGTGCTGCGCCAGCAGCCTGTGCAGTTGGCGCTTGAGTTGGACAGTGAGGAGGCTGGAGAAGATGTGGTGCCAGAGGCAGGGGTTCAGCCAGGGCCTTCAGAACCTCCAGAAGCTCCCATAAGTGAAGAGGATGAAGAGGAGGAGCCTCTTCTCGATGCACGGGCGTGCAGAGCTGCCAAAAGGCAGGAGTGGCTCCTCAGGAGGAGGTCTCCTCGAGAGAAAGGCTTAGGGTTAATTGGCTACTCCCTTAGCCTATTTAAGGAGGAACACTGATTGCAGCAAGCTGTAGGGAACAACTTTAGTTCGCTCTCCTTCGCGTTTGGATTCTCTGCAACATTGCTTCTGGGCTTTCTGCCAACCCTATTAAGACTGTGATTACCTTATCTGTGGATTCTTGCAGGCTGTTAAGAAAGTTTATTAACAGCCTGCATTCGCAAAAGACCGAGTTATTTGAGTAAAATAAGCTTTGTTTAGACTTTGTGTGTGCTGCGTTGTTTGGGGTCCGTAGCTGGGGCAGAACAGATTCTGACAACGCTAATCAATGATCACTGAGCCTTTATGACCTAGATTTCAACAAACAAACCTCAGCCAGACTTAGAGGCTATTTTTCTCCCTTCGGTGGTCAGTTAGCTGACCCAAAGGATTGTACGCTCCGATATTGCAATCCGGTGTTTAGCCTGATGGGGATTTTTCCCCACCCGACCCCAACAAGATCTGTTTATTATTAACTCTGAAATACGTTGCAGCAACAGTAAGAAAAGCAATGAAGGGCTTTTTCTGTAGTTACCAAAACTGCATTTAACAAGATTTGCTGTGGCTGAATGCCTTTGATTGTAATACTTTATGGCTCATAGTAAGCCGTATAAGTAAGTTAGCGACATCCGTCTCCCCGCTGATACAAAACTGCTTTCTCTTATGCTTTCCAACAATCACGTTAACACTTCTGGGGTAAAATGGCCTTCCCTTGGTCAAGGAACAGTTTTTTTTTGCCGGTTGCAACTTTCGCACAAAAGGAAGAGCGAGTCATTTGGGAACACGGGGGCGTTCGTTGTGGAAGATCCCTGCTGTTACCCGCTGGAGAAAAAAAAAATATTTGTCTAAGCCAGAAGGCACCCATACGATTTGGAGAGGGGAATATTAATATTCAAATCCATATTCCCTTTGATGGCAGTTGGCCTTCTCTTCCCCCCCCCCCGCTTCTTCATTCTGTGCGGAAAAGGAGGTTTATTTATTATTACATTAATAACACTCTTCTGCTTGGTTATAACTTGGTTATTGATTTTATTTACTTATTTACTTAAAGTAAATACTAAATCAGTATTTAGTATTTAGTAGTATTATTTAGTAAATAAACACTTATTTACTAAAAGTAAATACTTTTATTTACTTATTCAACGTATATGCCACCCATTTTACTGTTGAGCGATTCCTTTTGAAATGGATGTCTTCCTTCAGTCTTATGAGAGACCTTCCTAAATGTCTCCTCAGTTTTAATATTTGACGTCAAACAAGTTTATAATAAACTTGTTTCTCCGGGATTACACTTATATCAAGGTTTCCCAACATCGACATGTGGATTTCAGCTCCCAGAATTCCCCAGCCAGCTCTGCTGGCTGAGGAATTCTGGGAGTTGAAGTCCATATGTCTTAATGTTGGCAAAGTTGGGACAATTTTAAATTGGGGTATTTTAAATTTCTGGGGTTTTAAATGGAGCCAAATTTATTTAATAATTTTAAATTTTAAATTGATGTTTTGTCTTGTGTTTTTAAATAGGCTGTACACCGCCTTGAGTCCTTCGGGAGAAAGGCGGTATAGAAATAAAATAATAATAATAATAATAATAATAATAATAATAATAATAATAATAATAATATCATCTTTGGCTGCCCAGCAGTGTCTAATGAAGTAGTTTTTCTCATTTTCCCATTTCAAAATGGGATTTTTGAAATCTCTGGAAGGATTCCTGTAACTGCTCTACTTGTCGGCAATCCAGACGCTTTGTTTAAGAACTTGGGGTTACCCAGATATTGCTAAACGAAACCTCCCAGCAGCCTCATCAAGCATGCTGGTTTAGCAAAACCCTGACAGGCCCTAATTTTCCCATCAGGGGAAAATTTCAGGGCTCCTTGTTTGGCAGGAAAACCCCCAGCTGGGCTGATCAGAGTGGCCTTTTTACAGTATTACGTTTATATCTCCTTCGTAGGCAGAATGCATAGCGCGGGGTGCTCACTTCGGCCAGTGAAATAAACACTGCTTGCGGTTACTTACACGTATGAACGTGAGGCTCATGTGTTTCTCATTCTCGTTTCTGCCGTGCCTTGCTTTGTTTTCATTAATGACTCCCTTGCAAGTCCGACACCCCCCCCTCCCACCTCCCAAGACAATTCTACTTTGTTTGAAGTTTGGGGGGAAGGCGAGCCACCTGATATCAGTTGGATCTCGGCTTGCTTACCGAACCATGGATTCAGGCCAGAGGTGGTATTCATCCGGTTCGGGCGAATCGGTAGTGGAAATCGTGGGTCGGCCTGCCCCAGCTCTACGCCTTCCTAGTTAGGCACATTTTCGAGGCCGGCGCATGTGAGTTAGCAAAGGCACATGCGTGGAGGGCCGGGCTCATGTGCAAAAGGTGCGGGTGGGCGGGGCTAACCCATGATAAGACTATTGGAAACCCTCCGCTGGTTCAGGCCCCCCCAACAGCTTGTTCACGTTGGCCAGAAAAAGGTCGTCGATGGGCGGCTTTACGAAACCTGTGGAACAGGCAGCTGTTTTTTCCAGCCCCATGCAGAGAGGTAGACTTCAGCGATCCTGTTTGCGGGAGGCTCCCCCTCCTCCTTCTCCTCCTCCTCTCCCCCCCAATCATCATCATAATATTCCTCTGCAGCGATATTTGCTCCTTCTGAAGCGTTTTCCGCCCTTGAAGGATAAATCCAGCCCTCCGTTTGCGTTTAATTAAGATGCCTCTTAAATCTTGTCCCAGCCTCTTTTCATCAGAAGGGGGAGAAGAAAAAACAATAACAACAACTGGAGACTTGCTGCAGTGAGAGGCAGATCTGTGAGCCTGGAATATCAATGGCCCCTATTCAGCGGAGAATGTGTGTATGTACACTAATTAAGGAGAGCCTCATTGAGCTGCTGCATAATTAACAGGCAGTGCCCCAAGTGTCTAAATATAAGCGCTTCTAACTGTCCTGTCAAAAGGCCCCATAATTGTGTGCTGCTTTTTTTAACATTGTGATTCTCTCTCTCCTCCCCCCCCTTCCACTTCCCCCAACACCCCCCCCCCCTTACCCCCGTTTACTCATTCCTTTCCAACCCAGTTGGAGCCTCTGGGAAAAAGGGGCAGGGTCAGCAAAATTAGCCTTTTGGGGAAAAAAAAAAGAAGGTCTCCTCCTCTCTCCCCCTCCCCCTTCTCTTTCTTTCTTCCTCATCCTCTCCCGTTCCCTCTCCTACTTCCTCCTCTTCACCCCCTCTCCCCTCTCCCTTCTCCTCCTCCTCTATTCATCTTTTTCCTCTCCCTCTCCTCCTACTTCTTACTCTCCTCTCCTCCCCCCTCTCCCTTCTCCCTTCTTTCTCCTCTTTCCTCTTCCTCCTTTCCTCTCCCTTCTCTTCCTCTCCCTCTCCTACTTCCTCCTCTCCTTCCTCCCCCTCTCCCTTCTTTCTCATCTTCCTCCTCTTTTCCTCTTCCTCTCCCTCTCCCTCTCCTTCCTCTTCTCTTTCCCCTCCTCCTCCCTTTTCCCTCTCCTTCTCCCTTCTCCCTCTTCCTTCTTCCTCTTCCTCCTCTTTTTCTCCTCCTCCTCCTCTCCTCTACTTCCTCCTCTCCCCCTCCCTTCTCCCTCTCCTCCCTTCTCCTCCTCCTCCTCCTCTTTTCCTCTTCCTCTCCTTCTACTTCTTCCTCTCCTCTCCTCCCTTCTTCCTCTTCTCTCTTTTCCTCTTCTTCCTCTCCTCTCCCTCCTTCTACTCCCTCCTCTCCTCTCTCTCCTCTCTCTTCTTCTCCTCTTCTTCCTCTTCCTCCCCCTCTCCTTCCTCTTCCTCATCTGCCTCTTCCTCCTTTTTTCCTCTTCTTCCTCCTCTCCCTCTCCCTTCTCCCTCTTCCTCTTTTCTTCTTCCTCCTCTTCCTCTCCCTCTCCTTTTACTTCCTCCTCTCCTCCCTCCTCTCCCTTCTCTTCTCCCTTTTCTCCTCCTTCTCCTCCTCTTCTTCCTCTCCCTCTCTTTCTACTTTTTCCTCTCCTCCCCCCCTCTCCTTCTCCTCCTCCTCCTCCCTCTCCTTTCCCCTCTCCGTCTTTTCCCCCTTCCCCTCCCCTCCCCCTTCTCTCTGCCTAGAGGAATCAAGATGGCCTGGGTGTCTGTTCCCGACATCCAGGTAGCATCTGTTTGGGAGAAGGAGCAGACATCTGGCCTGCACTGAAGGGAATCCTGGATTGGAACGTTTTGACTACGGTATGACTCAGAAGGGTGTAATTGAGAGAATTCAGGGGAAAAAAAAAATTCAGCATAAAGCACCCAATTGCACAACAATAATACTCTCAGATCCTAACAGCATGCACGGCCTTTGGAGAAATCCAAGATGCTTCCTTTGAGTTTATTTACACATTTATTATTAACATTTCTATCCCACTGCAGTCAAATGGTGAGGATGCTAAGAAAAAAGAAAGTTTAAAACATCCACAGTCAAGCCAATCTCCCAGAACTTTACAGAACATGTAAAGTTCATGCCGGCTGGGGAATTCTGGGAGTTGAAGTCTACCCATCCGGAGTGTTGGGGAAGGCTTACTTGGATAAGAGACGATTTTGGCTGTATGTGTGGGAGGATGTGTTATTCAGGCACAACACCTATATTTTATTTTATTTTTATTTTTTATTTGATTTGATTTATATGCCGCCCTTCTCCGAGACTCAGGGTGGCTTACAATGCGTTAAGCAATAGCCTTCATACTTTTGTATATTCATACAAAGTCAGCTTATTGCCCCCATAATCTGGATACTCATTTTACCTACCTTAGAAAGAATGGAAGGCTGAGTCAACCTTGAGCCTGGTGAGATTCGAACCTGCAGTCATTGCAGGCAGCAGATGTAAGTGGATGTTAATTAGTCTGCTGAGCCACCAGAGCTCCTGTATATAAAGTAGGCTGACTTGTTGAACTAAAAAACGTGATTAGCGTCCACATATCGGAGGTTGTGTGGCCAATAGATGTGTGACTTTGGGAAGGAAGGCCTTAGGTGTCTGTTTTTTGGCCGAAATAGCTGGCTTTTCTCCCAAAGCAAAGCCAGAAAGTAATGATATTTAATCTGCTTCGATAGCAAGGTTTTTTTTTTAATGGCTCAAGACCTGGGCACCCGCCAGTGTAGTGCCAAGGAGACATCCATGTATATTCTACCCTGGAAGTGAAACTTTCGCCCGAGGGACACGCTTGGCTTTAAAAATACATTGTACTCAAAGCGCTGGCTTTAAGATTTACCCATTTCTCCTTAATTCCAGATTGCTTCTCTCCTTGGTTAGTTTCCATCCGTTGTTTCTTCTCTGGTGCTTTGGAAAATAAATTAACCCCCTCCTCTTTCCGGCAGCCCCCTCAAATACTGGAAGACTGCTCTCATGTCCTTCTTTTCTCTAGACTGGCCAAACCCATATCCTGCAACCATAACTAAGATGAGCAACCTCAGGTAAGGCCCAGGCTGCTCTGATCCGTGCTTTTCTCTCTCTCTCTCTCTCTCATTTTTTTTTTCCTTTTTTTCCTTCTGAATTTTCATTGGAAGCCACCTGACATCACGCGGACCCCGTATCCCCCTTTGGGGTTCTTAGGATAAACGTTGCTTTTGCAAACCGGGGAACGTCTTGCCTTTAAAATGAAATGCGCTCCTATTAACCTCCCTTTCATATGCCAGTGTTTTCAGCAGGGGCTGATTTGACTTTCTAATGCACCTGTAATGAATCTTCGGGGGGGTGGGAGGGGGAGGCTGGGCTACGCTTGTCTCTTGCAGCTCCACCGTAACATTTCGTGTCAGCGTTTCCCAGTGAATTAAAAAAAAAGAAAAAAGAAAAAAAGAAAACAGCCAACGAGGAGAGGAAGAATCTTTTTGGCTTGATATCCTAAAATCGCAACGCGCTTTAAGCAGCTGGGCCCATCAATTCAAGGCTGCTTGATCTTTTCGTTTCGTTTCCTTTTATTTATTTATTTTTTTTAAAAAAATAAATAAATAAATAACAGTGTCTGGTGTTTTCTCTTTCTAAAGGAACCAGGCAGACCGCAGAAAAATGATAGAGATATTGGACAGGCTGGGATGGGGGTGGGTGGGTGGAAGTGGGGTGGAGAGAGGATTGCTGTGGATGTGATGCTTCAGTAACCAACAAAGAGAAGAACTTTGTGGTTCCATAAAGGGGGTGTCAGTATACACTAGAAGGAGAGGCAAACGAGGCTCCCCCACAAGAGACATGTCAATAGCCCTGGCTTTCTCCCCCCCCCCCCTTTTGCCTTAAAAGATAAAACGGCTTGTATAGCAGGCTTTCTCCTTCTCCCTCCTAAACGGAGCACCTGAAGAATTCGACCCCCTTTGAAAAGGGATGGAGATGAAAAGGTGAGCCCAAGTCGGAAATGGTGTTCCTGATGGGCTTTTCAAGGAACCGGAGGTGGGGGCGGGGGCGCGGAGATGCTAGTCACGCTGAGAAATAAGCCACTTGCAATTAGCCTCCTTAATTAAACAGAAAGGCCTCTCTGCGGCATGGAAGAGAGTTCGGCCTCCAGCCGTTTAATGGGCTGTTTTTGAAGTCTCCGCACAGGAGAAAGGTGAGTGTCGCTTTGGCCCTCTCTTTTGACAGCTGGATGGGCAAGCTCTGTTTAAAATCATGGGTTTCCCCCCCCCCTAAATGGACAATTTAGTGCTTAAAAAAAAGAAAAGAAAGAATGCTAATACGCAGGGCTGTTGTTGTAATTGGGATGCCCCTTTAATGAGGAGACGGCCTTCCATCTTTTCCCTTAGAGAAGGATATTCCGAATTCAGAACTATACTCCCCCACCCCTTGGACCCCCAAAATGACCTCAGGATATTTCTGGTATCCTTATTTCTTTCGTTGGCATTTCAAAGAGCTGATGTGACTGGTCACCCCGGGATGGTGTCCGAGTATTGGAAGGCACATGGTGTGGAACTGGGTTTTTCAACCTAGGCCCCTTGACGATGGGTGGATTCTGGGAGTCGAAGTCCACCCATCTTCAAAATGGCTGTCATTGTGAAATGTTGGTGTATTGTTGGCTGGGGAATTCTGGGAGTCGAAGTCCACCCATCTTCAAAGCAGCTGTCCTTTTTGAAATGTTGGTCTATTGTTGGCTGGGGGATTCTGGAAGCCCGAAGTCCACCCATCCTCAAAATGGCTGTCATTGTGAAATGTTGGTGTATTGTTGGCTGGGGAATTCTGGGAGTCGAAGTCCACCCATCTTCAAAGCAGCTGTCTTTTTGAAATGTTGGTCTATTGTTGGCTGGGGGATTCTGGAAGCCGAAGTCCACCCATCCTCAAAATGGCTGTCGTTGTGAAATGTTGGTGTATTGTTGGCTGGGGGATTCTGGGAGTCGAAGTCCACCCACCTTCAAAGCAGCTGTCGTCATGAAATGTTGGTCTATTGTTGGTGGGGGATTCTGGGAGTCGAAGTCTACCTATCTTCAAAGCAGCTGACATTCTGAAATGTTGGTTTATTGTTGGCTGGGGGATTCTGGGAGTCTTAAGTCCATCCATTGCCAAAGCTGAGCAACACCGGTGCAGAAATTGATTGTGTGGGCAGGAGGCTTTCATTCCTATAAGGCGCATTGAAATGGCTGTGGCTTATTTGGGCTAGAGAAGGATGTTGGTCCCTGAGAAATTTAGTTCTGTCTGCATCTCCGGATATTTCAAAGCAGGACCAGGGAGGGATTTTTTTTTTGGTCTTCCCTCAAAATGCAATTCTGAGCATGCTTATTCCAGCTACCCCCCCCCCCACGAGAAATGTGATAACCTAATATTTATCTTCAGTTTGAAAGGAGGGACCCCCTCTCTTGGCTTCCTGTTTCCTCCCTCTCTCCCTCTTTAATTTTACGGGAAAGCGCTTTTTAATAACGGCTCCTGGAGTGGAGTGACAAAACCTCGAAACCGTCCCTCCCCGGAGAGGAGGGTTGCGCCGCGTGGGGCACGCTCCCCCCTTCCTCTCGCCCCCCCCAACAACAGCTGCATTTTTAATGAAGGATGATTGCCTTTCATAAACAGACCTTTAAAAAATTAAAATAATATTGATCCTTTTTCATTTAGGTTTCTATTAAAACGGCAGGCGATATATCTTCCTAATAGCCCTAGGCCAGATCGCGGTTAAATATAGAACAAGGGATCGACTTAGAGGCTTTAAGTAAAGGGTACGTGTTTAGCTGCTCGCCTGCCTTTTCTATAGCCAGTTTTCGGATTTGATTCCTCCCTCCACCCCCCCACCCCCCCATGAAAAGGGTCTCTCCTTCACCCGACTTGATGCACGTGAAGGTAATTTTGAAGGTAATTTTCTTTCCGTGCTCTTCCCCTCCACCTTTCTGCGAAGCTCACGTTTAGATTTCGTAAGTGTTTCCAAGGCATCCAACTGACTTTTTTTCCCCAACCTTCAGCACAGTGGCGTATTTCCTAGAAATTAAAAATATTGTTCCTTAGTAGGGACAAAAAAAAAGGAGTTAGAAGTTCTCTGGCATCGTTTCCCCCCCCCCCCCCCGCCCATAATGTTGCTCAGGTTGAAATGTTTTGATGTAGTTAAGAAATCACTACTTTCCACCGGCCGGTACGCTCTCATAGAGGGGGGCTTCTCCGGGTGCCGTCGGCCAAGCAGTGTCGACTGGTGGCCCCCACGGGGAGAGCCTTCTCTGTGGGGGCACCCACTATCTGGAATGAGCTCCCCCCGGGGATACGGAGGATCCCGGATCTATGCACTTCCGCCGTGCTCTTAAGACCCTCTTATTCCAGCAAGCCGGCCTGGCCTAATTTTTCTCCCCTTTCTTTTAAATTTTAAATTGAAATTTTAATTTGTTTTTAAATTTTATGGGATTTTAATTGTCGTGGGCAATTAAATTTGGTTTTAAATTGTTTTTAGCTTTTGTATTTCTGTATTTTATCCTGTGCCTGTTCACCGCCCTGAGTCCTTCGGGAGTAGGGCGGTATACAAATTTAATAAAACTAAACTAAACTAAACTAAAACTTCACCATCAAGCTTGTATATGAACGAGGCAAGGGAGACCTTGTTGTGGGGTCCTCGGTGCTCTCTGAGCTCGGTGGTTTTCCTTGCAGGCGTTTCAAGACCCTACTAGGTAATATCATCAGTTGCAGTAATGATCACATCACCACTGCACTGATGATGTTATTACCGAGTTGGGTCATGAAACGTCCTGCAAGAAAAAAAACCCAAGCTCAGAGGCTCTACCGTTCGACTGTAAGCTACAAATGTTCTTTTCTTGTTGGTAGATATATATATATGTAGGTCTTTGGTTATTCAGGTCTTCTCCCACGTAAAATTGGAAGTGTCTTGGCGAAGCTCCTGGAAGCACGAAGCCGAGAACACCAGCCTGAAGATGACGAATGAGACTTCGTCGAAACGTCGCCAAGACACTTCCAATTTTACGTGGGAGAAGACCCGAATAACCAAAGACCTACATACAAACACCCGCGAAAACCTGAGAAAACATATATATATATATATTTGCATTCTTGCTCTGTTGAACCTGGTTTGAAAGAATATGCCATCGCCTTGCTGATATGAGAGTATTTTAACTCCCTGTTTGCTCTTCAGCGCAGTATTCGAGTCCTTATTTGTTCAGAATAAATTGCTTTTTTATGGTGTCCAAAAAAAAAAAATAATAATAAAAAATTCCCGAGGGGGAAGCCGGTAAACTGCAGAGGGAAGCCAAGCGTGGGAGTGGACTTCAAAACGGATTACGCTTAAGGTTACCCCTCCAATGTACTTTGAATTGTGTTGCAATTTTGGCTTTTAGCGCTTGCTTATCTCGAGATAATCGGGACCAATTTAAATATTGAGAAAAGCAACTCCCTAAATGCCATTAGAAGCTTATTGACTGATGGACACCAAAAAACAGGATCTTGATTTTATTTTATTTTTTTTTATCTCAGGTCCAAATCCCTCCCTCCCTGGGGTTGAATGCTTGGTCTCTCTCGCCCCATCCCTGTTTGTTGTTTCTGGTGAAGACTTAAGAGCTTTCTGGTTAAGGAAAGCCTAGGCCCTTTGAAGCTGGAATGTACCGCGTGGCCTCCTGTAATTGATACCCGTGAAACTTTTACTGCTATTCTATTTGCGGTATGATAATCTCTTTGTTTGCAGCTTTTGAGCCCCTTTTGCCTGTTCCCTGGTTACAAATATAAAATCCACGGCAGACCGAAACTGGGGCTCTCCTTTTCTGTTGAAAGAGGGGGGGGGAGGTATTGATTTTGGTTTTCTTAGGCATCAGTGTGTTGTAAACGATTCAGGTAGGGTGTGTGTGTGTGTGTGTGTGTGTTTGACAAACCTGTGAACCAGTAACTCCTGCAAAGCTTTTTGGCAAGGTTAAAAATCTCCTTGTATCTTTGAAAAAAAAATTATTTGTGTTTCGGAGATAGAGAGAGGGAGGGAGGGAGGGAGAGAGAGAGATTATAGATAGATACTGTAGATAGGTAGGTAGGTAGGTAGGTAGATAGACATATAGATAGATACATAGGTAGGTAGTAGATATTTAGATAGATAGGTCAGCAGTGATGGGATTCATCCGGTTTGGGTGACGAACCGGTAGTTAATTTGCTGGCTGAACCCTCCCCTCCTCGCCCCTTCCGTCCCCCACGCGCCCCATTTTGGCTCCTAGGTAAGTGCAGGGAGGCCTCCTAGGCCCAAAATGGGGCGCGTGTGTGCGCACGGTGTGTCTCTCCCCCCCCGGTGGCCCGTTTTTGCTCCCAGGGGGATGTAGATGGCCGAGTGCTGCCTGTCACACCCTCTGGCCACTCCCACATGGCCACGCCCACCCAGCAGGTCATTAGGGCAGAGAACCAGTTGTTAAATTATTTGAATCCCACCACTGGTAGGTAGGTACATACATACATACATACATATATACACAGATAGACCATGAAAGGGATGAGAGAGAGAAATGAGAGGTAGATGGAAAGAGTGAGATGATAGAATGAGCGAGAGAGATGAGATGAGAGAGAAATGATAGGTAGACAGATGGGTAGATATTATAGAGAAGGTAGATGGAGATGATAGAGAGGGTGAGAGAGAGTTGAGAGAGAGAGAGGAGGAGGAGGAGAGAGGAGAGAGAGAGAATAATAGATACATAGATGATGAGAGAGAGAGAAGGATAGGTAGGTAGGCAGAGATTATAGACAGTGAGAGAGAGAGATGATGGAGATTATAAAGAGAGAGAGAGAGAGAGAGAGAGAGAGAATGTGCTACTTCAAACTTTTCTGTGGGTGTTTTTCCACCATAATTCTACCTTGGAGACTCGAGTGTTCTTGTAGTCCACTTTTAATATTGGATTGGCCCTGCCTTCCTTCCTTCCTTCCTTCCTTCCTTCCTTCCTTCCTTCCTTCCTTCCTTCCTTCCTTCTTTCTTTCTTTCTTTCTTTCTTTCTTTCTTTCTTTCTTTCTTTCTTTCTTTCTTTCTTTCTTTCTTTTTTGCTTTTCTGTGTGCTAAACCATAAACCTCTTTTAATTGGAAAAGCTAGTGGGTGTGATAATAAATCGGGTCGAGGGGAGAGATATTTTTATTTATGTATCTATCATCCCTGTAAACCGTAAGTTCTTGAGAAGGCCCAGGCCAGTGTTTCTCAACCGTGGCAGCTTGAAGATATGTTGGACATGCTGGCTAGAGAATTCTGGAAATTGAAGTCTCCACATCTTCCCAGCTGCTCAGGTTGAGAAACACTGGCTCAAGTTTGTTTCTTCCTGGGTGCTAAAAAAAAACAAAAACCTTTGCATCACAGTTGCTTGGCAGTTCATTAAAAGCCTCACCAACCTTCCTTAAAATAGTGTAATATCATTTGTAGGAGCTGCAGCCACACCAGCATT
>NW_027256898.1:5307338-5354838 GCF_029215685.1 Pituophis catenifer annectens | reverse complement strand
TTTTCCTCCTTCTTCTCTTCCTCCTTTTCCTCCTTCTCCTTTTCTTCTTCCTCCTCCTTTTCCTCTTCCTCCTCTTCCTCTTCCTTCTTTCTTCTCCTCTTCCTCTTTCTCTTCCTCCTCCTCTTCCTCCTCACCACTGTCTATCCACTGCAGCACGAAGGCCTCTTCTGCACATTTCCACAATTGAGCCCAACGTTTCTGTCATTAAGTGAGACACTCATTAAGTGAGTATGGCCCCATTTCACGCCTTTTCTTATCACCGTTGTTAAGTGAATCGCTGCAGTGGATAAGTTAGCAACCCGGGTTGTTAAGTGAATCCGGTTTCACTTAACATCGACTTTGCTTGTCAGAAGGTCACAAAAGCGGATCCCGTGACCCCTGGACGTTGCGACCGTCATAAATATGATCCAGTTGGCGAGTGCCTGATTGTCGATCGTTTGACCATGCTGCGGTCGTGCGGTGTGAAAACGCCAAGGGGGTCCTTGGTGGTTTTCTTGCAGACGTGTCATGACCCAAATTAGGTAACATCAGTACTCAGAAGTGAAAACTGATGATGTTCCCTAGCTGGGTCATGAAACGTCTGCAAGAAAACAACCATGTTCAGAGCACCAAGGACCCCACAGTCCTCCCTGTCCTCCTCGAACAAACCCCACTTTCTTGTAGCACTGATGATGTTGCCTAGATGGGTCATGAAAAGTCGTCTCCAAGAAAACAACCAGGTTCAGAGAGCACCAAGGACCCCACAGTTGTTCTCCTCCTCCTCTTCCTCCTCCTCCTCCTCCTCCTCCCCCCCCTTCAGCAAACCCACTTTCTTGTAGCACTGATGATGTTGCCTAGATGGGTCATGAAAAGTCGTCTCCAAGAAAACAACCATGTTCAGAGAGCACCAAGGATCCCACAGTCCTCCTCCTCCTCCACCTCTCCTCCTCCTCCTCCTCCTCTTCCCCCCCGCCACTTTCTTGTAGCACTGATGATGTTACTTAGATGGGTCATGAAATGTCTCCAAGAAAACAACCAGGTTCAGAGAGCATCAAGGACCCCACAATCTTTCTCCTCCTCCTCCACCTACTCCTCCTCCAGCAAATCCCGCTCCCTTCTAGCACTGCTGATGTTACCTAGATGGGTCACGAAACGTCTCCCAAGAAAAAGAACCAAGCTCAAGAGAGCACCAAGGACCAGGCACCACCCCTTCCCTTGCAAAAAGGTCTTATTTAATGCTTCCCCACGAAACAACTTAGCCTAGAAAACACAAACAAGCGGCAGCCCTTCACAGGGTCTGTGACAACATAGCAACAACATGCTGTTTTGGTTGGGAAGTGGCGGCTTCGTGCTTTGAAAACGACTTAACAAGCCACATGGTCAAAAGCGGGGGGGGGGGGGGGGGAAGAAAGGAACCGAAGAGGCAAACTCAACAGCAAGGGAGGGGGAAAACAACAACAACAACAACACTAGGGAAGTGCCCAGGCCCTGATTGTGCGTACTGCAGTCAGCCCAGCCTCCTGGTTATAAATGTCTTATCGACTAACAGCGGTAACAGATGGTGCTACGCTCCCACGAGGGCCTTCTCCTTGTTTTGTTGCTCCCTTCTGAACCTCGTCTGCTTTTTTCTGCTCCAAACCAGGCCTTACTTGGGGGTTCAAAAGGATAAGCCAGTTTTAAAGGGGCTTGGGAATTAAATTTATTTATTATTTGGACTTATATGCCGCCCTATCTCCAAAAGGACTCAGGGCAGCTCACAACAATAAAACACATACAGGCCAATCCTTCCTTTAAAAATTTCTCAAGGTTGACTCAGCCTTCCATCCTTCCGAGGTAGGTAAAATGAGGACCCGGATTGTGGGGGCAATAAGCTGACTTTGTATAAAAAAGAACACCGCTTAGCGGGGGGCCGAAAGCTCTACTAAGCAGGTATATACAAAAGGATGAAGGCTATTGCTTAACGCATTGTAAGCCGTCCTGAGTCTCCGGAGAAGGGCGGCATATAAAGCAAACCAATCAATCAATAAATCAATCAATCAATCAATAAATAAATAAATAATAAATAAATAAATAAATAAATAAATATAATAATAAATAAAAAATAAGAATACCCAATAAAAGTATAAAACTATAAAAACCATTAAAATCCCCTCTAAAACCCCTTCAGTCCAAGCCGGCCAGGCGAAATAGCCATGTTTTAAGGCCACGGCGGAAAGAGCGAAGGTCGGGGGCCACCCGGAGCCCCAGGGGGAGCTGATTCCACAGGGTAGGTGCGCCCACAGAGAAGGCCCGCTCCCTAGGGGTCGGCAGCCGACATTTTCTGGCCGACGGCACCCCAAGGAGGCCCTCCCTGTGGGAACGCACCGGGCGATGGGGAGCTGCCGCTGGCCGCAGGTGGTCCGCCAAATACCCCGGGCCTAAGCCATAAGGGGGAATAGTGGGGAATCCTTGGGCGGGGGGGAGGGGAAGAACGTCTGGACCCTGCGAGGAAAAAAGATGAAGCGATGGTTGTTTGGCCCATCACACAAAGGTATTTTAGGTGGATGGCGAACCTACGGCACGCGTGCCCGAAGTGGCACGCAGAGCCATGTCGCCTGGCACGCATGGTGTTGCCCGTTCCTCTTCCGGGTTTCTGGCGTGCATGCGCGCACGAGACGATCAGCTGGCCTTTTTGCATGCAGCAGTGCTAGAAACTAGAAGAGCCGCTCTTCCTTTTTCCTGCATGAGCATACACGCCGACCAGCTGATAGTTGCACTCCAGAAACCCGAAAGACTAGCTGGCTAAAACCGGAAGTTCAGTAACCTGAAACTGGAAGTTCATTGTTTGGGTGTGCGTGTGCGCTCTGGGCAGCTCCTCTTCCGGGTTGTGGCCCAGACGCGCATGCGTGCATGCTCCCTTTTCAGCACTCGGTGCCGAAAAGATTCTCCATCACTGGTATAGACTTCTAAGCCGGGTAGGGTGAAAACCGGAGGGCTCTAAGGACGCTGGAAATTGGGACACCTTGTTTCTTTCAACCAGGTGGGACCTTGCACCTTTCAACCCAATAGTTTGCCCGTCGATGTGGCCGAGAACACAGGTAGTCGTCCTCGACTTGACCACTGTTGAGCCCAGAATTCCTGTTGCTAACATTTAAGTGAGTTTTGCACCCATTTTTACAACTCTCCTTGCCACATTTGTTAAATGAATCGCTGCGGCTGTTAAGTGAGTCACACGGTGGTGAAGGTCAAGCTGGCTTGTCAGAAGGCCGCGAAAGCGGGTCAAGGGGCACTGCGACCGTCATAAAGGTGAGCCAGTTGGGGAGCCAGCGTCTACATGTTGATCACACGGGCATGTGGCCGGTGTGGAAAGCTCATAAAAGTCGCTTTTTACAGTGCCGTCGTCACTTCAAACGGTCATTTATTGAACGGACGGAAGTCGAGGACTACCTGTGTGCCTGAGGCTTGCTTGGCTGCCGTGAGGGATGGGAGGAAAATAAGATGGCAGGGTTGCCCGCTTAGCGCCGGTCTTTTTGCGGGAGGAAAATCAGGGCCAACGATGGAGAATCACTGCTTTTCCTCTCCCCTTCCTGTTGGAAAGACAGCGAAGGATTTCAGAGGGACGCAGCAGCATTGATCGAAACCTTTAAAGCCCGATTTGGCTGCATTGGCAACATTTGGTGGTAAATCTTAATTTAAAAACACAGCAGCACTTAAGGTCATTCAGCTTCCCTTTGTATTGCCGTATTGATCATTTTCTCCCCCAGAACCCAAGGAATGCTGAACGCGGTGTTTTGAAGTTAACCAAGCAAAGCTGTATGAATCAAAAAAAAAAAAAACACCAACCCCAGCATTACGAAATGTTATTCCGAGCGGATTCCTGCCTGGCGGACTCCGTAATGCTCTGTTAAAAGGACGTAGGACGGCAACAGCAATAGCGCTTAGACTTATATACCGCTTCGCAGTGCTTTACAGCCCTCGCGAAGCAGTTTACAGAGTCAGCCTTTTGCCCTTCTTCTTCTCTTGTCTTTCTACATAACAAGGGTTAACATTCCCTCTGGATGGGAACGATGGACCTTCCAGGAAGGTCCTAGAACAGGGGTGTCAAACTTGATTTCATTGAGGACCGCATCAGGGTTGTGTTTGACCTTAGGGGGGCTGGGGTGGGCGTGGCCAGCTTGACATCACTCATGGCGGGGGTACCTGTGCCCTGAGCACTCTGCCAGGGAAAACGGGCTCCCGAGCTCCGTTTTTGGCAGCGACGGCCTCCTGCAACCCTCTGCCAGTGAAAACAGAGCTCGGCGGAGAGGGGTATGTGTGGCCCTCCCAAGCTTCATTTTCGCTGGCAGAGGCACCATGGGCTGGCTCTTCGGTGTTTCCAAGGCAGCCCTGCGGGCCAGATCTAAGCACCTTGAGTTTGACACCCCTTTCCTAGAAGGTCCCACTAGAACAGGGGTCTACAACCAGAGCCATTTGGACCTGTTTCCCACAGAAAAGAAAACACCGGGAGCCACAAAACCCTTCCCGTGCCTGACTGTTTCTTGAGCGGCCACAAAACTAGCATATGTAGTTGACTTAAATGTTCTGTTTTCTTCTGAAACTTTCCTTTTCTTGGATTTATCCATGGTTGGCCTACCGGGGATTGAAAAGCTCAATAAATCACCTGCCGGCGGGTTTCGCACATTGGCGGTTGACACATATTTTGAGTGACAGAGAGCCGCAGCAGAGGGGGTGAAAGAGCCACATGCAGCTCCAGAGCCGTAGATTGCTGACCCCTGTACTAGAAGGTCCTAGAACAGGGATGTCAAACTCGATTTCATTGAGGGCCGCATCAAGGTTGTGTTTGACCTTGGGGTGGGGGGGGCATGGCTGGAGTGGGCGTGGCCAGCTTGATGTCACTCATGTCGGGGGCGCCTGCGGTGGCCCGAGTGTTCTGCCAGGAAAAATGGGCTCCCGAGCTCCGTTTTCGGCTGCCGGATCCGGGCCCCGGGCCTTGAGTTTGACACCCCTGTCCTGGAAGGTCCCGCTAGCAGCTTTTGGGTAGCAGGAAAACATTCAGGTTGGCATTTTTTTTTTTTTTTTTTAAATTTATATACCGCCCTTCTCCCTGAGGACTCAGGGCGGTGTACAGCCAGAATTAAAAAACATGAAATACAAATATTAAAAACAATTAAAATATATATAAATTTGGCCCAAAATTAAAAATACAAACCAATTAAAGCATTTAAAATTTCTTCTTAAGCCAGCCCGGCTTGCTGGAAAAAGTGGGCATTGTGTTAGGACGTTTGGGGCTAAACGCACAACATATTGCTGAGCACATTGTAAGCCACCCTGAGTCTTCGGAGAAGGGCGGCATATAAATCAAATTAAAAAAAAAAAAATTGGCAGCGGGAATCCAAAAGTGAGAAAGGGCAACTCTCTACTCTCTACTCTCTCAACTCTCTACTCTGCACCATGAGGCCCATGCTGTTAGGTTTTGCACCGGCCTTTCCTGTCTGACATGAACGCTGGTTTATTGTGCATGGCCACCAGAGGTCCCAGTTCCGCTGATCTGACGCAAAACCCATCAAAGATGCCTCTGTCCTCCTCTGTTTGTTGTAAAATGCAACACTGAATTTTCCAGTTAAGGCCGGCATGTGCTTGAGAGCAAGTACATAAAGTCAGAAAGAAAAGAGAGAAAACCTGTTTTCCAGAAGATGCAATTAATTAGCATTTGGGGTCCAGTAAAAAAAAAAAAAGAAAGAAAAGTTTGGCCTTCTTTAGCAAGGATTTCGGGCAACGTTGTTGTATTTATTTATTTATTTGAAAGATTTATACGGCTGCTTACCTGAAAGTACTCTGGGCGCTGTACTATAATAGCTGCAGCCAGAGTTTTTATGATGTCCTATATATCCATCCAGATGGATTAGGGGCTTAAATTGAAGCACCTTTGGAAGGCATCTGAAATAACCATCCCGGCAACCTGAATAATAAGCCAAAAAACCTGCTTTTAAGAGCGCTAATGGCTGTCAGGATAAGTAAAACTTCATTCCAGACATGGAAAACCGATATCATCCCGTGTGGAATCGGTTTATGGTTTTGGTTTGGCTTTTTCCCCCCTCTTTTTCCCCCCCACTTGGAAGCTTTTATAATTGATTATTTTTTCATTTGACGATGGAGGGAGGGAAGATCGTTCCAAAGTCTGGGACATCCCCTGTAGCTGTGGCAACTGGTTGAGCGGTCTGTTCCTATTTAAAAACAGCTTTGCGTAAGTTGCACAAAGGCCCGTGGACAGGATGATACTCACTTATTGACACTGGCAGTCAATACAGGTAATCCTCGACTTACAACAGTTCATTTAGCAACTGTTCAAAGTTGTGACGGCACTGAAAAAAATGTGACTCAGGACCGTTTTTCACACTGATGACCTCATGGTCACATGATCCAAATTCAAATGCTTGATGACTGGTTCCTATTTATGGCGGTTGCCGTATCCCGAGGTCACGTGATCAACTTTTGCAAATTTCTGACACTCAAACTCACGCAATCTGGGAAGCCATATTTAGAGGTGGCATTCAGCCGGTTCGGACCAGTTCAGGGAAACCGGTAGTAGTGACCTGTGGATGGCCCAGTCCACCTGTCCGAGCGCAATCCCGTCCTATATTGCTGTGTTGTTTGATGCCGCACGAATGTGTGGATGGCGCGTGTGAGCCAATTGCTGTGTTTTGTGTCATGCACACTCACATTTCTGGTGTTGGGAAACTGGTTGTAACAGTATATGAAGCCCATCTCTGGCCAGATTGACTTAACAGCTGTGCTTCTAGCTCAACACCTGCAGTGATTCACTTAACAACTGGGGCAAGAAAATGGGACAAAACTCACTTAATAAATGTCTTACTTAATAACATAAATTTTGGGCTCAATTGTGGTCATAAGTCGAGGACTACCCATATCCCCGACTTCAGATGGATTGATGTAAGGAGCTTCAGAAAAAGGACTTCTCAGTCTCTCTCTCTCTTTTTTTTGGAATATTCTATTTATGCATTTTTTTTATAACCATAAAAAATTCAATGTCTACGTGAACAGTGTGTTCCCTGAGTACAGTTAATTTTGAGAAATAGTAATAATAATAGTAACAATAATGTTCATAACAATCACATAATAATATTCGTTTATCCATTTCAATGAACCTTCCTTATATAAATTAATCATTCTCTTAAGCTTTTAAAATTCTAACTTCTGTTTCTGTTAGTTAGCCATTGAAATGAATCCCATGTTAAAAAAATACTCTGTTTCTTTTCCTTTTCCTTTCTTTTAAGTGTTAAATCTATCCATTTCTGCACATTCTACCCTGTTTCCCCGAAAATAAGACGCAACCGGAAAATAAGTCCCAGCAAGATTTTTCAGGATGCTCATAATATAAGTTCTACCCCCAAAATAAGCCCCAGTTAAGATTGTCAGCCAGATGGGTGCATTTAGTACCGTATTTCCCTAAAAATAAGCCCTAACCAGAAAATAAGCCCTGGCATGATTTTTCAGGATACTCATAATATAAGCCCTACCCCCAAAATAAGCCCCAGTTAAGATTGTCAGCCAGATGGGTGCATTTAGTACCATATTTCCCTGGAAATAAGCCCTAACCAGAAAATAAGTCCTAACATGATTTTTCAGGATACTCGTAATATATAAGCCCTACCCCCAAAATAAGCCCCAGTTAAGATCGTCAGCCAGATGGTGCATTTAGTACCGTATTTCCCCGAAAATAAGCCCTAACCAGAAAATAAGCCCTAATGCGTCTTTTGGAGCAAAATTTAACATAAGACCCGGTCTTATTTTTGGGGAAACATGGTAGGTTTTTTTTAAAAAAATTGTATTACACTTTCTTCTGTAGGGATTTCTGTAGGTTTTTCCACAGTTGTGCAAACACAATTCTCCATCTCAACAACTCTCAAGATGGGTGAACTTCAACCTCCCAGAATTCCCCAGCCAGCCAGCTGGCTGGGGAATTCTGGGAGTTGAAGTCCACCCACTCGAGAGTTGTTGAGATGGAGAAACGCTGCTCTAGAAGGTGCTAGGAAACAAAGCACAAAGAACCCCCCCCCCAAAACGCAAACTGACATGCTTTGGCATTTTAGGGAAATGGAATAGGAAGTTTGATGTATGTTTTCCCTTCGAGCCACAAAGAGTGCCCAGCATAGCAAGAGATGCAGAAGACTTGGGAGGGTTTGGCTTGGTGAACCGGTCTCAAGCAATCCGTCTTCATGACTGAACTCTGGAGGAATGTCTTTAGAAGTCACGTTTTTTTTACCGGGGGGGGGGAATGTTGTGGCTCTGAAAGTAAAGCTTTGTAATTCTTCCCCCCCCCCTTTCTGCTTGAATTCACTTCTAACACTGAAAGATCTGGCTCATATGTAGAACCTGCCCTCCAGATGTCTTGTTTTCATAGTGGGTCCCGTATGATTGCCTTTTCCTTGTTTAGGTAGGTGGTAAACATCCTTCGGTGCAGTGTGAAGCTGTGTCACCTGTACTCTTGAGGTAAGGGCCCAGTAGCCCTCCTTCTCGCTGCTAAGAATAAAAATTGGGATGCTGGCCAAGCCTTACAAAAAAAAAATACACTGCTTTTTCTAAACGCAGCAGCAGTCATATTTTAAGATGAATGTCTTTTGTTCCCGGTCCTGTTTCTACAAGATTGCTTTATTTAGACTTTTGTCCTTGGGTAATATATAATATCAACTGCCAAGTCAGGGCTCAGAGCATTTAATCATTCCTTCAAGGCTGTTGGTCTTGGGTGAGTCGGTAAGTTAAGGGATGAAGCGGCTTGTAGCTATCAAGGAGTTGTGCCCTGCGATTGCTTAAAGGAAACAACTGATATTTATTTATTTATTTATTTATTTATTTATTTATTATTTATTTATTTATTTTGTCGCATTTCTATGCTGCCCAACTCCCGAGGGACTCTGGGCGGCTTACAACAGAGAATAAAACAATGCAACAATATCCCATACAGAAGTTAAAAGAAGACATTAAAACATTAAAACACATACACTCCAATTTGTGGCCGGGTCTCGCAAGATCACTATAACGAGATCGACGGCCCCAGGCCTGCCGGAAGAGCCAGGTTTTCACTGCTTTCTGGAAGGCCAATAGGGTGGGGGCGGTCCGGACTTCAGGAGGTAACTGGTTCCAGAGAGCCGGGGCAGCCACAGAGAAGGCCCTCCAGCCTTCATTGTGTAGCTGACGGGACCCGGAGGAGACCGACTCTGTGGGATCTTACTGGTCGCTGGGAGCTATGCGGTAGAAGGCGGTCTCGAAGATAACCTGGTCCTGAGCCTTGTAGGGCTTTAAAGGTAATAACCAACACCTTGAATTGCGCCCGGAGACCGATAGGGAGCCAATGCAGCTCGCGGAGAATTGGTGTAATGTGGGTGTATCTAGGTGCACCCACTATAACTCGCGCGGCTGATAGAAGAGAATATTTGTAGATCAGGGTTGAGCTGTGAAGTCTTCAGTGCTCTCTGAACTTAGTGGCTTTCTTCCAGATGTTTCATTACCCAACTAGGTAACATCATCAGCGCTAGAAGGGGGGTTGTGGCCTGTGGGGGATCCTTAGCGGTGTCCGAGCTTGGTACTTTTTCCAGAAGTTTCATTACCAAAACTAAATAACATCATCCGTGAATAAGCCACTGATGATGTTCCCTAGTTTGGTAATGAAACATCTGCAAGAAAACCACCAAATTCAGATACCACCAGAGACCTATTAAACGAAACATTGGTTCTAGGGAATGTTATTTGGGGAATGCAAATTGCTTGAAGTTAGTGGGTGCATATATCAAATCTTTTCTCTTGGCCTTTTACCCTCTCATTCTGGATCCCTGGAAGCTTTCTGAGTCTACCCCATGTTCTGAAGGTTGGACAGTGGGTATTCCCCCCCTCCTCCCGCAGTGAGCGTCTTTGAGGTCCTTAGGATCAGAAATGGATGCCCAACACTCACGGGCACAGAATTTCCTTGACCTTGATTGCTGCAGTTTCCACATGCTTTGATCCAGGATATCTATAAATTTTGTAGTAGCGGCTTAAAATAGTTTTAGCAAGGATCTCCCGACTAGCTTCTTCAAATAAATGCCAGAAGAAAGATCCTGATCTCATCAGAATTGAATAATCATTTTGCTTATTAAGCCTCTTGAGATTCCTGGAACCGACGCAGAAATCTTGTTGACCTCTGAAGAGGTGGTGGCGATGGGCCCAGATCTGTCATGATCCTGATGGACCAGCTCTTACAGTGGTTGGGGCTGTCATTGCCGCACATCTGGAAACATAGGTCTCTTGCCTCTCATCTTTTCTTAACGACTCTTCTTAAACAAGAAGGTGGCATCTTGGACTTCTCCATCTTGGGCTTCATCCTCAACTCTTCGACTTCCCCAGCCAGCAGGACCATTGTCAAGAATTTGGGGAATCGAATTCCACCTTTTCTGAAGTATGCGGCGTGACAAGGAGGATAATGCCCGCTTGTCCTTCAGACTCTTAATTTGGAAGAGGCTTTATAGATGGGCTGTTCATCTCCAAGTGACCCACCTTGAGATGCCTCCAAAATCCTTGATGCTCACTTAAGCAAGGATTCAGATTTTTTCTTGTCTGAGCTCTTTTTCTCGCATTCAGCCAGAGGTGGTATTCAGCCGGTTCGTACCGGCGAATCGGTAGGGGAGACTATGGGTGGGCCACCCCCCCGCCCCAGCGTAATGCCGTCGTCTTTAGCCACATTTTCACACTTGATGCTCACGTCAGCAAGGATTCAGATTTTATCTTGTCTGAGCTCCTTTTCTCACATTCAGCCAGAGGTGGTATTCAGCCGGTTCGTACCGGTTCTGGCGAATCGGTAGGGGAGACTATGGGTGGGCCACCCGCCCGCCCCGGCGTAATGCTGTCCTATTTAGCTACATTTTCGAGGCCGGGCACATGCGCAGAAGGCGTGCGCACAAGCAAAGCGCGTGCACGGAAGGCGCATGTGCAAAGCGAGTGTGTGCGCGGGGGGGGGGCGAACCGGCGGTAGGAATTTTTGAAACCCACCGCTGCATTCAGCGATTTCCCCGTAACATCACAACTACGTGTAAAAGGCCGGCTTCTGCTTCATGCCTTCATGATGCTTACAATCCATTTCCTTCCCTTTATATTCATCCGAAAATAGGCTTTGAAAAAATAAAAATAAAAATAAAAATCAATAGTTTTAAGACTAGCCTTTGGAACGATTGTTCTAACCTGAAGCTGTTCTCAGCCGGATCGTGAAGTGAGTGACCCTTCCTTCTAGACCATGAAATAAAAACCTTTTGATTCGCAGCGGACTTTGGCGGCCGGCGGCTTCATGGCTTCTAGATTTGATGGGCAATAAAGGCCTCATTGAAAAAAAAGGGCGTGAATCGAGGACGTTTGGAAGGACTCCGTTTCAGTCAAAGGGAATATCTATTTTTTTGCTAAGCTTCCTCTCCGTTGGCGGGCAGGCTCTGTTGTATGCCAAGTAAAAACGATGCTAATTCAGAGCTGGAAAAAGTTCTGTTTCTAATTCTGCATCCTTTTGAACGTTTCGTCGCCTTTTATTGACAAAGGCCAACAAGAGCCACCAACTATATATATGGTTTCTGCAAGGAGTGAATTCCTTCCGTTGTTCTCCCCGCTTAAGCTTTAAAAAGCATCAGCACCTTGGGGGATTTTCTGGGGGAAGGAATCGCCGTGTAAGATCGCTCCATTAAAAAGTGGATCCAGAACGCTGAGTTTGTGAGTAGACCGTCTCTTCGTAATTCCTCTCCGGACAAGGTGAGTTTTCTTCAGTCCTCAGCCAAAGAAGGTTTAAATACAAGTTTTAATCCCCCCCTCCAAATTTATTTCAGAATAAACGGCACAAGAGTGATTAGAAGTTTGATTTTTGGAAAGTTACATATGGACTAATGAATAAGACAATGAATCAGTGGAACAACTTGCCTCCAGAAGTTGTGAATGCTCCAACACTGGAAGTTTTTAAGAAGAGGTTGGATAACCTTTTGTCTGAAGTAGTGTAGGGTTTCCTGCCTAAGCAGGGGGTTGGACTAGAAGACCTCCAAGGTCCCTTCCAACTCTGTTACCCTATTCCTATTCCTATTCCTATTCCTATTCCTATTCCTATTCCTATTCCTATTCCTATTCCTATTCCTATTCCTATTCCTATTCCTACCCTACCCTACCCTACCCTACCCTACCCTACCCTACCCTACCCTACCCTACCCTACCCTACTCCATTCCATTCCATTCCATTCCATTCCATTCCATTCCATTCCATTCCATTCCATTCCATTCCATTCTATTCTATTCTATTCTATTCTATTCTATTCTATTCTATTCTATTCTATTCTTTGGAATTAATTATAAGAGTTTTCCCATGGGAAAATGCTTTTGTTTTGAATTCTTTTTTAAAAAAAGAAAAAGATGATGGGATTTTGAAGCCTGGAAGCTAGAGGGAACCAGAAGGAGCCAAAGAGTACAATTAAAGGAGAAGAACACTTTAAGTTTTGATTTACAGATACAGAATGGAGCAAAATATCATATGCTGGAGGCCCTGAAGAAGTAATTTGAACAATGTAATGAGCTAAACGCAGGGATCTCCAAACTTGGCTGGCTGAGGAATTCTGGGAGTTGAAGCCCCCAAGTCTTAAAAGTCATCAAAGTTTGGGGACCCCTGAGCTAAAACTACGGAGAAGTTGCCAAAAGTTCTGTTGTGGTCCACAATAATTGAAACACAGGTGTTGAGTCAACCAAGGGAGCTAATGAATGCCTTTTCCTACATTTCCCAGAGAAGGGTCCTCCTGCTTGTTGACTCGAGACCAAGTCTGTGGCTCAGAAGAGCAATATTTGAGGGTGCTTAACACATCCACCCACCATGTTTCTCTTCTAGATTTTTATTGTCTCTCGTCTTTTACCTCTCACACCCCTTCTCTCCCTCCAATTCATGATGGCAAAGAAGATATTTAATTGTCGGAGCTGTTTGCATGGTACATGTCCCATTATGTTCTGGATAATTAGATTTTTTTTCCCCTCCTCTTGTTTCTCTGGCTAATGTGATTCTTCTTTTCTTTTCTTTTTTTTTTTCTCCTGGCATATGACAGTAGCTCTTACACTTTCTAAATATCCAGAAACTTATACATTGCCTTACAAATAAGATTTTCTTATCGAAGGGGTTGGGGGGGAACGAGATGCATGTTTCAAATCACAGCCCCTGTGGCGTTGTACCACTGAATCCCAAAATTTAAGCCGTTTTCAAAAAGCCAGGTTCCGTTCAGCAAATTCTCTCCTTTCGTCTTGCGACAGTCGATAAGAGCAGCTGATGGCGGAGTTGTGCTAAATTGGGGAAATGCAGGGATATAAAAATGAGTCAATCGGATGGAATAAAAGATTAAATGTACCGGAGACAGAAGCGCTCCCAATTGCAAAGAAAGGCTGTCCACAGTAGTGGAAATGAGGCGGCCCATCCATAAAGGAGAACAAGATTTGGTAAATTTATCAGCGGTGATCTCTATCTGGCGATTTCACACTTCTGAGGTCAAAATGCGGTGGAAGGCCTTAAGAAGAAGGTCTTCGTTGCATATCCTACTCTGATAGATATGAGCGAGTGATAAATAGGAGCCAGCCGTGTGCAGCAGCTGCCAAAAAAAAACCCCAACACAGTTCTAGGCTGCATAAACAGAGGGATGGAATCAAGATCACGTGAAGTGTTGATACCACTTTATAAGGCCTTGGTAAGGCCACACTTGGAATACGGCATCCAGTTTTGGTCACCATATTATAAAAAAGATGTGGAGACTCTAGGAAGAGTGCAGAGAAGAACCACAAAGAGGATTAGGGGACTGGAGGCTAAAACATATCAAAAATGGTTGCAGGAACTGGGTATGTCTTGTTTAATGGAAAGAAGGACTAAGGGAGACATGATAGCAGTCTTCCAATATCTCAGGGGCTGCCCCAAAGAAGAGGGAGTCAAGCTATTCTCCAAAGCACCTGAGGGCAGGACAAGAAGCAATGGGTGGAAACTAATCAAGGAGAGAAGCAACTTAGAACTAAGGAGAAATTTCCTGACAGTTAGAACAATTAACCAGTGGAACAACTGGCCTCCAGAAGTTGTGAATGCTTCAGCACTGGAAGTTTTTAAGAAGAGGTTGGATAAGCATTTGTCTGAAGTGGTGTAGGGTTTCCTGCCTAAGCAGGGGGTTGGACTAGAAGACCTCCAAGGACCCTTCCAACTCTGTTATTTTGGCAGCCCAGAGATGACCAGAAGGAGGAGGGGGAAAAAAGTCAATTTCCCAGTTAACAAAAGCTTGGCTATCTGGCCAATAACTTGCTCATCCTTGGCAGTCATGCAGCTTGTTATCAACACACATGTCCTGTACAACTTGTGTTCATGTTTGGAACTCAACCCACCGTGGTCGTTTAACCGTAGTAGCAGGAGAAGTAGGGTTTGGAGTGAGGTCCAGGTGTCCATTGTCCTTGGCCTTTGTGGAGATAGCTAAGCTTGTTCATCACCTTTTCTGCAAAGGGACCTTAGAGAAGCTCCAAGAAGTTTCAAGAGATGGGACACCTACTTTTTTGACAACCCAAAGCTCTGGTTATGAAATATGTCCCAAATATTACAGGGTCTGCTTCATTTCATTTCATTTCATTTACTGGATTTCTATACCGCCCTACTCCCGAAGGACTCAGGGCGGTGAACAGCCACAGAATAAAACACATAAATACAAAATTTAAAAACAGAATAAAACCGAATTAAACAATTTGGCCGAGACAAATTTAAAAAACCCAATAATTTTAAAAACAAATTGAGCAGGAGATTGGATTAGAAGACCTCCAAGTTCCTTTTCAACCCTATTCTTATTCTATGGACAGAGCTGAGACAGCAGTGGGGATGAACCAAGAAACCAGTTGCTAGTCAGAGCTTCAGTAGAGTGAGACAATTCAGATCCTGGAGACGGGAAATATTCTTGAAGAAATCACGATGAATATCGGAAATATTCTTCTGTACCCCCATAATCTCAGAAGCCCCTCAGTATGGGCCTGAAATCCCTTCCTTTTTTTTTTTTATTTGATTTATATGCCGCCCTTCTCCGGAGACTCAGGGCGGCTTACAATGCGTTAAGCAATAGCCTTCATTCTTTTGTATATTTTATACAAAGTCAGCTTATTGCCTCCACAATCTGGGTCCTCATTTCACCTACCTTAGAAAGGATGGAAGGCTGAGTCAACCTTGAGCCTTGGAGAGATTCGAACCAGCAGAAATGCCTCCACGTGCGCCCTGCACTTACCTGCATCCAAAACAAGCCGTGTGGGGACTCCTGGGAGGGGAGAGGGGTGGGCGGGGCCAGCCAAGAGTGGGATTTGGGGGTTCTCCGAACTGCACAGAATCTTAGCTAGAGGTTCTCCCGAACCCCCGGCAGCCCTCACTCCTGCTTATGACCCGTATGATCCTTTTTCACACTATGACTGTTGCAGCATCCCCATTGATCAAAATTCAGCCGTTTGGCAACTGACTCGCATTTATGACGGTTGCAGTGTTCCGGTGTGTCTGTGTTGTATCACACGATCCCCTTTTGCGACCTGAGGATGATGAAAGTCAACGAGGAAGCCAGATTCACTTAACAGCCGTGGTAGTCACTTAACAACCACAGGGATTCACCGGCAAGAAAGGTTGGTGAAACGGGGCAAAATTCAGTTAAGAAATGCCTCACTTAGCAACAGAAATTTTGGGGATCAGTTGTGGTCATAAAGCCGACGTCTACCTGCAGCCGTTTCTTGTAGGTCTTGTAGATAATGATGAATGAACAGAAGTGGGTCATTCCGTGGGGCCCGGAATGAGAAAAAGGAGGAGGTTTGGGGACGTTTCTGTGCTTCTCTCCCCTTGCATTCCTTTATGATAAGCTGCTTCTCTGATAGCTTAAAATAATACCCTGGGGTTGATAGGCTGAGCCGCGATTCAGGAAAGGGCCGGTAGGTGGCATAACAGTAAACCATCAACAGCCCCATTCTGCTGATCAAGGCAGAGCTAACAAGCTGGGTCTCCTAGCTGTAAAAAAAACCCTGAACGATGCCACATTTCCAAGCCACCACAAAAAAAAAATTGTATATATCATCAACGTTTTCAGTTGGATTTAACTTGGCTTATCGTTTGTGGTGTTAGAGGTGTCTTATGTGGTGGCAACCCCTCCCGCCCTAATATTTGGTGTGCCTTTGTGTGTTTTAAAAATGTATAAACAGTAAAGGTTCCCCTCGCACGTATGTGCTACTCGTTCCCGACTCTAGAGGGGCGGTGCTCCTCTCCGTTTCAAAGCCGAAGAGCCAGCGCTGTCCGAAGACGTCTCCGTGGTCATGTGGCCGGCATGACTCAACGCCAAAGGCGCACGGAACGCTGTTCCCTTCCCACCAAAGGTGGTCCCTATTTTTCTACTTGCATTTTTTAACGTGTCTTCGAACTGCTAGGTTGGCAGAAGCTGGGACAAAGTCACGGGAGCTCACCCCGTTACGCGGCCCCAGGGATTCGAACTGCTGAACTGCCGACCTTTCGATCGACAAGCTCAGCATCTTAGCCACTGAGCCACCGCATTCCTTAAAAATGTATATATGTTGGCTTTTTGCTTGTGTGTTTTCGAGTCAGTGTTGACTACTAGTGATTGACTGGACTCCAGATTTCTTGGCCAAGTGTTTTGAAGTTTCCTTCCTGGAGCTGAGATAGAGGGGCTAGCTCAAGGTCACCCAGTCGCTTTCATTACAGAATAACAGAATTGGAAGGGCCCTTGGAGGTCTTCTAGTCCAACCCCTTGCTTTAAGCTGTACAATTCTGGACAGTCTCTTCTTAGAAACCTCCAGTGATGGAGCATCCATAACTTCTAGAGGCAAGTCGTTCCACCGATGAATTGTCCTCGTTGAACAGGATATTTCGCCTTAATTCTATCTTGGATCGCCCTTTGTTAAGCTTATTGACTTGTCTTCTGGTGCTTGTGCTTTGGAGAATAGGTTGACCCCCCCTCTTTTCTGTGACAGCCCCTCAAATATTGCAAGACGGCGATCATATCACCATTAGTATGTTAGTTTAGATGTACCCCATTCCCGCAACCATTCATTGTATTGTTTTTTGTTTTGTTTTTTTAAATTTGATTTATATGCCGCCCTTCTCCAGAGACTCAGGGCGGCTTACAATGTGCTCAGCAATAGCCTTCATCCTTTTGTATATTTATACAAAGTCAGCTTATTGCCCCCACAACTGGGTCCTATTGTTGGAAGAAATATCCTTCTGAGTTTGGTTCCAAATGGGGGAAAAGACACTGGATTCCATTACGAAGGTATCTCATTAAAAACTTCCAGTGTTGGAGCATTCACAACTTCTGGTGGCAAGTTGTTCCACTGGTTAATTGTTCTCACGGTCAGGAAATTTCTCCTTAATTCTAAGTTGCTTCTCTCCTTGATTAGTTTCCACCCGTTGCTTCTTGTCCTGCCCTCAGGTGCTTTGGAGAATAGCTTGACTCCCTCTTCTTTGGGGCAGCCCCTGAGATATTGGAAGACTGCTCTCATGTCTCCCCTAGTCCTTCTTTTCATTAAACTAGACATACCCAGTTCCTGCAACCGTTCTTCATATATTTTAGCCTCCAGTCCTCTAATCATCCTTATTGCTCTTCTCTGCACTCTTTCTAGAGTCTCCACATCTCTTTTACATCGTGGCGACCAAAACTGAATGCAGGATTCCAAGTGTGGCCTTACCAAGGCCTTATAAAATGGTCTCAACACTTCACGTGATCTTGATTCCATCCCTCTGTTGATGCAGCCTAGAACTGTGTTGGCTTTTTTGGCAGCTGCTGCACACGGCTGGCTCCTATTTAACTGAGGACTCCCAAGATCCCTCTCACAGTTACTACTATTGAGCAAGGTACCACCTATACCGTACCTAGTGCATTTTGTTTAGCGCATAGATAGGTTGGTCCCAGAAGCAAGGCCCAGCAGCGCTGGAGAGGATGAGAGCTCCCCCCCAATATTCCCTCTTAACACCCCCCCCACACACACACCAATATTTCCTGTCCCACTCCCACCCACCCACCCGCCTGCCTCTCACTCTGGAAATATTGCTCCCATCCTCCAGTTCCCCAGCGGGCTTCCCCCTCCCCTTCCCGAAGCACACACGCCTCCTTTGTTTTCCTTGGGTTTGTAATTCCACGCAAAAGTCTTTACCTGCCTTTGTTGTGTAAAAAAAAAAAAAAAAAACCACACACACCAAAAAACGGCTGTTTGTTCGGTGCTAAATGCCCTGTTTGATACTTTGATGTATTTCAGCTTGGGCTGTGCAATCCGGGCCTTTCATCTTGGTGAAAATGTTATCTTTGGAAAGCTTTGAAGGCGCTGGCTGGCTTTTCTGCAGGGCGGCCTATCTTTCCCCAGATGGCGGATTTGTTTCAGTGCCCGATTAGTATTGAGATCTACAGGATTTCCCCCCCCAGATCTAATGATTTGCAGGTTTCTTTTCTCCTATGTCCCCCCCCAATTGGGTACATAAAGTAAGTTATCACCCTGGTGGGTTTTTCGGCAGTCAAAAACAATTCCTTTATCCCAGCCTCACGTCCCGTCAGTTCCTGATGCTTTCTTTGCTTCTCTTTGAACATCTGGTTTTAAAGATGCTTCCTCTTACAGATAGATATAAGGAACCGCCAGGCCAAAAAAAAAAAAAAAAAACCCATTGAATCGTTTCCACTCCAGTTGGCAGTAATTCTGGGAGACCTGCGGCAGAGCGAGGGAGGAGATTGCCGGCTCTTTTCCAAGATCTTTTTAATTTCAGCGGGCGGGATTTGAACAAAAGGCAAACTGCGGGCAAGCGAATTGGGACGAGCTTCGTTTGAGTCTCTTTATTATCGGGAATTCAGGAAGGAGGAGGGCTAGTTGTCGATGTGTAAATAGGATTTTGGCCCTTTTTGGGGGTAGGAGGAAGGCTGGTAATAGGAGCCGTTTGCTTTCCTGAGTCGTCCTCCTCCCTCCCTCCCTCCCTCCCTTTAAAAACTCCAGAAAAGGAATCAAAAATACGAAATAATCCCATTTGACATCTCCTGCCGCTCTCCAGGTGGCTGGAGAATGAAGGGGCAGTTCCCAAATTTTGGTGTTTTCTTCCAAAGGTATACAAGTTTAGAGTCCATTCTGTGCCTCGAAGTCAGGCACTTCCAATCACAAAAAGGGCCACTTCATATTTAAATAATAAAAACGCACCTCCTTGTCTCCCTTCCTCCTTCCAAGGGCTGGAATTAATTTGCCTAAAAAAAAAAAATGAAGACTTCTCCTTCAGCTGGGTTTTTCTTCAGCCGTACCTTAACATGTTTTAGGTTTTTTTCCCTGCTCTCCGTGACAAGAAAGGAATAAACTGAAGATCACTGATTTTTTTTCCCCTTCCTTCCTCCCCCCTTTTTTCCGCCAGAGCCTTCATTCTGAAAAAAAAGATTTGAAGGAACATTTCCTGGGTAGCTGTTTTGGAGCACTTTCCAAGATCCGAAGCTTATTTACAGAAATATTGCCAGCTACATTACTCCTGAGAGCAGGCAGGCAAGCAAGCTCGATCCAAACCAATATGGTTTTATTTCAAAATATGTCATACCGAGGTTTTGCTTCAGCACTGCCACCTTCTGCAGAGAACGGTTATTATAGTAAATGGGCTAAATTGGGTTTGACTTGCAGACGCTCAGCTTCCCTTTCCTGCATCTTAAATTGCTGTGTGTGTGTGTGTGTGTGTGTGTGTGTGTGTGTGTGTGTTTGTGTGTGTGTTTGTGCGTGAGAAGGGGGAGCAGGAAAGACGCTCTGTGGAGCCCCCTGCTGGCTGCCTTAATGTATGGCTTCTTCGTACCGAGTGTGAAGTCTGTACTGAGCGAAAAAGGATTTCATTGTGTATCCGTCAGATACCATGTTTCCCCGAAAATAAGACCCTGTCTTATATATATATATACTGCTCAAAAAAATAAAGGGAACACAAGCAGAAGACATCCGAGATCTGAATGAATGAAATAGCCTTATTATTAAATATTAAATATTTTGTTATTAAATATTATTGTTCTTTACATACAGTAGTTTATACACTGCTCAAACAACCAAAGGGAGCACAAAACTACTGTATGTAACGCACAAAGTATTTAATGAGGCTATTTCATTCCTTCAGATCTCGGATGTCTTTATTTATTTATTTTTATTTATTTTATTAGGCTTATATGCCGCCCTATCTCCAACGGACTCAGGGCGGCTCACAACAATAAAAACCACAATAATCCATTATACAACGTTAAAATGCCTAATTAAATCAGATAAGCTAAAAAAAACCCTTCTGCTTGTGTTCCCTTTATTTTTTTGAGCAGTGTATATTTTTTGCCACCAAAAAAAGGCACCAGGTCTTATTTTCGGGGAATGTCATCCACTGACTAACCTCGCTTGCGCGCATCACCCCCAACCTCCTTTTTTCTGTCGGAGGCCTTCAGGAATGTCTTCTTCTGCAGCTGGCCAGGCTTTCCTGAAGGCCTCTGCAGCCGATAACAGAGCTCTGGATCGATCCAGAGCTCTGTTATCAGCTACAGAGGCCTTCAGGAAAACCTTGCCAGCCTTGCTGAAGAAATGGGCCAGCGAGGCAGGTGTCGGGGTGTGCGAGGCCTGGCTACAACTGTCCAAAGGTAAGCAGTACGGCAGCTCCATTTCCTTCTACCACTGATGACGTTACTTAGTTTGGTAATGAAACGGCAAGAAAACCACCAAGGATCCCTCAGCCTGTTTCTGTGAAATTGGACTGACCCTCTTTTTCCTTGCTGGACATTTAACCCCCCCCCCTTCCAAACACTGGGATCCAGATTCAAAACGAGGGTGTCGTTTTCTCCAGCCTTGACTTTGAAGCTCATCGCTTCCATCTGCGGATTTCCACCATCTCCAGCTGCCTGTTCCCACCGCTGCAACTGCTAAGCAGTTTTGCGGTTCTGGACTGTTAAACTTTTCTTTTCTTTTCTTTTTTTTTTTTCAATCATTTATATGGCAGGCTTCCTGTTTTTAAAGGTTATCAGGCTCTCTTGAGGGAAAAGACGAATATAGCTACACTTTACTTCCTTTGGTTATTGTCATTTTTTTTTTAAAAAAAGAAAAGAAAAATCCTTCTAGATTTTAAAAGTGATTGGCGCACTAAAAATAAAGCGAGACCCCCCCCCTCCATCCCATTCCCCATTCAACCCTTTTCTGCCCTTCAGTAATGTTAAAAAAAAAAAAAAAAAACTCATAGCAAAATTTTCTTCATTAAGAATATTTGCTTTGCCTAATCCTCGGTATTTTAGGCAGCCTCTTTATCTCCTTTCTCAAATTCCCTGCTTTGAAAGAAAAGAAAAAAAAAATAAAATCTCTCGTGTTCCGGAGAGATTGCAATGGAAGCATTTGGTAATAATTTCTGCTGGCTGGCTGGTTTTGTTTTGTTTTTTATTGTTATTATTATTGGGGAGTGAGAGAAGAGGCATGCTTCGCATTACAGTACTTTAAACAAACCGCAGGGCGGTTGGGTTACAGGGGCATCGTATTTTCCATTCACAAGAACGTCGCATAAGCTCGAAAACGGAAGAGGGTAACGTAGGTTTTTTGTGTGTGGTTTAAATTTGGATTGATTTAGAATGCGGAAAAGGGGGGGGGAATCGCCTGTAGCGCTTTGTTTTCAGCTCTATTTTTAACGTCTATTAAAAACATCCACAAGGATGTGTTTGTCTGCCTGGGTATCGATTTTGGCCAGCAAATGGGGTTGAGCCAAGGGATAATTCATACTTTCAACAGCTAGTCCTTTTTATTTTGGCTAACTAGAAAGCAACCGAAATAAAGCACCAGTTCAAGAAAGTGTAAGGACAACTTTGTGCTTCATCTCAGCGGTTTAAACAAACACGAATAGTTTTGTCTTGGGGGGGAAAAAAAGCTTCTAAAGACACATGTTAGGTTTTTAAAAATTATGATTATGTTTTTGCAAGCTTAGGACCAGGATAACTCTTGTGTGAAAGCAACAATGGCCATTCTTGAATTCAGTTGTTGGACTCTTCCACTTCTGGTTGTTAAAGGTTTACATTGCAATAACGCTATATTTTTGGGGTATAAGATAGCATTCTCCAACCTGAATCTCTATGGTGATCCTAAATTCCTAGAGTAGATGGTTGTGGTTGTAGGGAATTCTGGGAGTTGGAGTTCTGTCTCACCTAGAAAAGCGTTAAAATTGGGGAGAGAGAATCATCTAACAGAGTGGTGTGTATGTGTTTGTGTATATCTCTGAATTGCACCAGGGAGTTGCGTTCTTTGCTTTTGTTTATATGTTGGTTCAGTCACTTTTCCTCAGGTTACATCAAAAATATGGATAAGAATTGTTGGATGAAAGAGAGCCGTTTGTTATCTGAATAATATATTGCACAGCAAGGCAAAATACAACATTAAATTTGTATGTGTGTGTGTGTGGGTCTATATCTATCTACCTCTATCTATCTATCTATATCTATCTATCTATCTATCTATCTATCTATCTATCTATCTATCTATCTATCTATCTATCTAGTCTGTGTCATTTCTCTCTTACTCTATCTATAATCTATCATCTCTCTCTCTCCTGTTATTTCTCTCTGACACATCTCTACTATCTCTCTACCTATCCATATCTATCTATCTATCTATCTATCTATCTATCTATCTATCTATCTATCTATCTATCTATCTATCTCTATCTTGTTATTTCTCTCTGACACATCTCTCTCTCTCTGTCTCTATCCTGTTAATTCTTTCTGACCTATCTATCTATCTATCTATCTATCTATCTATCTATCTATCTATCTATCGTTATATTTGCTGATAAAGAAATAAAGAGAGACTAGTATAGATCTATTTCAAGTTCGAATCAGAGTAAGGGTATGGCTAGCTGATGAGAGCTAAATAGCTTGAAATAGATCTATACCAGTCTCCCTTTATTTCTTTATCAGCAAATATAAATTTGGTATAAAATGGTTTGTCGTGAATGCGACTGCTTGAGGGCTCCTGGATTGGAGCTGAAAGGCGAAAGGGAAGCAGTATGCTCCCTCCCACATGTTGGGGTAGACCAGGTGCTTTGACAGAAAAACACTTTATCGATCGATCTATCTATGGGTGAATATGTGATTGTATCTTTATGTATAGCATTCATTTAAAAGGGAACAATTTCATAAATACTAATAATCTCAAGAGTAATGTAAAATAATAATTGTGGAAAACTGCCAGTAATGCCCCAAGAGATGGAATGGTAAAGGATTGTAGTGTAGGTTATACGTGACTCATAGGTTATAGGAACGCGGATATTTGCAGCTTGACTTTTGATATAAAACAAAAAACTTAAGGCATGTTAAGGAAAAAACGCCTCTGTAAATTACCTTTTCTGTTTTTATCTCCCACAATTGGGGAAGTGTAAAGTTAAATTCCATGCCCGCTTAAACCTCTGATGGATGGAATATCTTGCTGGATCCTTTTCCATGAATAATCTAAAACTGGTTAGCTATAATTTGATAGGTAGCTGTCAGATGTTCTTTACTTGGTAAAGTTCAAATCCCACCAGGCTCAAGGTTGACTCAGCCTTCCATCCTTTCAAAGGTAGGTAAAATGAGGACCCAGATTGTGGGGGCAATAAGCTGACTTTGTATAAATATACAAAAGTATGAAGGCTATTGCTTAACGCCTTGTAAGCCGCCCTGAGTCTCCGGAGAAGGGCGGCATATAAATCAAATTAAAAAAAAAACAAACTTACTACTTTACCTGATATTTCTGTATGAAAGTGGCAATAGAGCCAATCTGAGGCGCTACTTGAACAATCCTGATATATATCTATATATCTATGAATAATCCTGTTATGTATACCCTGTTTCCCCCAAAATAAGGCCTCCCCTGATAATAAGCCCAATCGGGCTTTTGAGCGCATGGCAATAAGGCCAAGCACTTATTTCAGGGTTCAAAAAAACGTAAGACAGGGTCTTATTTTTGGGGAAACACTGTATATATATATGAAACGTTTCAATCCAAAACTTTTTGCCACCGCTTAAGAAAGTACACACAATTAAAGATCATAAAAGAGAGATCCAACTTAGAACTAATTTCCTAGAATTTCCTGAGAGTGAGAACAATTAACCAGTGGAACGACCTGCCACCAGAAGTTGTGAGTGGAGGCTTTCAAGAAGAGGTTGGACCAGCCATTTGTCAGGAATGGCATAGGGTCTCCTGCTTGAGCAGGGGGTTGGACTACAAGACCTCCAAGGTCCCTTCCGACCCTATTATTCTCTGTTCTATGTATCAGACTGTCCAGCATAAATTTGCCCCTCCATTTATAGATGCCTTGCAGCCTCACAGATAAAGATAACAGTAATTTCAAATGCTGTGAATTCTTTAAAAGATGTAGGAAGAGGTAGATTTAAGGGATTTAAATTAGGCCGAGATTTTAAGAAACCTAAACTTTCACAGCTCTTTGAAGCCAACTCTTTTGCACTCTCTAACATAACGTTTACTTCCTCAGTGTTACAGACTTTGAAAAGTGATAGGGCTTGATGCTTCGTGTTAGCTTCCGTGGTGTAAGGAGAGGTGTAAGTCAGAGACCTGAGTTTGAACACAGCCCTAAACAAACCACGGATAAGAGTTTTTCTGGTTTAATTTACTGCCAGCAGGAAGAGCTTAAAGGCAAGTCATCCTTGCTTGATTGGCCAGGATTAAGGAGAATTGTGTAAATAATCAGAACAGCCTATCTAAATATTCCTATGATTTGGTTTTTGTTTTAAAGACTCTCACGTATTTGTGTCAGAGAGATAATATTTATCTTGGTCTGCGACCAGGTAAAACGAGTCTGTGCAAACAAAATGCAGCAGGAACTGTTCACCAAGACGTCGTAGATTTGAACTCAGGAACGTAGATAATGCAACGGTATCAAAACTGTAGTTCTGTGGCTGAATTGGTTTAAGGAAAAGGGGGGGGGGAAAAAACTCTAAAATGCTCAACCCACAAGTGCAGGATAATAAAAAACGTGACTATAAAACGTACTATAGATTTCAGTGACCCCGAACGCTGAGTCAATTATTAGGGGAGGAAAAATATTGGAATGGTGGTTGATATTTTATTCCTACATAGCGGGAAATGAATGGACCAGCATGAGAACTATCAATTGTGAGGTGGTAATCAGTTGTTTATCCACATTCACAACGGCTAAGGACAACTCTGTTACTTTGCGGCCCATAAAACCTTGCGTGTCAATAGGGGATATTTACGGTAGCTCCTATCTAATCTTGCTATTGTTGAAAACTGATCCTACAATTAAATCAATCAGAAATAGAGTGGGAAGGGACCTTGGAGGTCTTCTAGTCCAGCCCCCTGCCGTAGCAGGAGACTATACCATTTCAGACACATGCCTGTCCAGTCTCTTCTTCAAAACCTCCAGTGATGAAGCACCCACAACCTCCGGTGGCAAGCTGTTCCACTGGTTAATTGTCCTGCCTGTTAGGAAGTTTCTCCTCAATTCCAGGTTGTTTCTCTCCTTAATGAGTTTCCATCCATTGCTTCTTACCTTGCCTTCTGGCGCTTTAGAAAATAAATTGACCCCTTCCTCGCTGTGGCAGCCTCTCTAATACTATCACCTAAGGTTGCTTAATGCTTGGAAATCAAGCGATCGGTTGGTGGAAGAGGGAATATGAGAGTTGTTGGGGCCAAGGCTTTAAACATCTGGCTGAGGATACTTGCTTTCAACTTAATACTTCTCAGATAGTATTGAAGGGTTGGGTCTGCAGTCACAATTGGAAAGGATATAGGATTATATCCGAATAGGATTATAGAATAGCAGAGTTGGAAATGACCTTGGAGGTCTTCTGGTCCAACCCCCCGGCTTAGGCAGGAAACTCTATTAAGAGCCACGTATAGAGCAGGGGTGTCAAACTCAAGACTTTGGGGGGGGGGGCGGATCCGGCTCGTGGGGTGCTTAGATCTGGCCACCCTGGAAACCACGAAGGACTGGCCCCGTGGTGCCTGTGCTAGCCAAAACGGCCCTCCCGAACTCCGTTTTTGCTGGCAGAGGGTTGCAGGAGGCCATCATAGCTGAAAACGGACCTGTTCTGTCCCCTCCCATGAGTGACCTTGCAGAGGCTCAAATAGCCCGGCAGTAACAAATGCAGGCTAGAAAGACTGAAGCTGGCCCTTTAATAAATAGTTCTCTTCCAAAGCGTATATCAGTCCAATAGTTACCGGGCAATGTTCCAAAGGTCTTGGCAGACAGCCAGCAGGCTAATGCAGGAATGCAGACTCTTGTCAAAAACTCCAAAGTTGTAACTCCACTGCATCCAAAACACCAATAAATTGTTCACCACTCCTTTCCAGCCCAGTCACACCCCTTTTATACTTTGTAGGGTGTAGCCCGACGTCTCCTGACCACACCTCTTAGGATGTGGCAATAGCTGTTCTCTACGACGTCTCCTACGTCTCTCTCTTGCATCCAATAGGGGCTCCCCCTCGTCGTTACCGGCCTCTGTTTCCTCCTCAATTTGGCTGGGGTCCATAGGCACGTCAGCAACTGTCAGTTCTTGCTGACTCACCAGTGAAGACGGCCCCTCCGGCACATAGTTCGTGACAGCTTCCTCCTCCTCCATATCATCCTCCGAATCAGCATGCGAAGATAAATCAGCCTCCGGGGCCGGGGTCACAACAGGACCTTGGGTGCCCGTTTTCGTTGGCAGAGCACTCGGGCCTGCCTCCGACATGAGTAACGTCGAGCTGGCCACACACACCCTGCCCCACCCCACCCCCGAGGTCAAACACAACCCTGATGCGGCCCTCAATGAAACCCCTGATACAGCATAACAAGAGTTGGAAGGTGGCGCAGTGGTTAGAGTGCAGTACTGCAGCTACTTCAGCTGACTGCTAGTTCAGCAGATCAGCGGATCAAATCTCACCGGCTCAAGTTTGACTCAGCCTTCCATCCTTCCGAGGTGGGTAAAATGAGGACCCAGATTGTTGGGGGGGCAATATGCTATTTAGTATACTGTCAATTGTTGTAAGCCGCCCAGAGTCCTCGGAGAGTGGGCGGCATAGAAATATGACTAATAAAATAAATAAAAATAAGGGACTCGCTAGCTGCCCTCTTCCGGGTTTTGGTGCTCCGGCACTTAAAAAAAAAAAAAAAAACCTCTTCTTAACAACTTCTGGAGGCCAGTTGTTCCACTGACTCTTTGGTCTGAAGATTCTTAAATAACTGTCCATTAAACGATGAAGTACTGTGCCTCAAGGAATCCTTCTCATGTAGCACTCTTAAAACTGTTGGCTTTCTGGGGCGCGGAGTGAGAGTTGACAGCTGCTGCTGTTAGAATATTAAAAAAAAAGAGAGAATTAGAAGGACTCATTTTTCTATCCTGCTGAACTTTCAAAGCCAGGGGGGGATCAGTGGCTATTAGTCTTCATACTAGTAGGCTGTATATTGCGGGTGGGTTTCCTTGTGTAATTCATGGGCAAAACGGATGGGTAAGCGGGGGGAGGGGGGTGTCTGATCCAGCAGGGCACACAGCTTAAACGTTCTTCTTCTTTTGCCGAAAAGCAAATTTGCAGCAAGCAAGAAGCGGAAATGAGAGCGCCGCTGGGAAAAGTTCACAAGGTCTGAAGAGAAAATGTTAGGTGATGGTTGGGGCATTAAGAGGCCCGGAGCTTTCCCTCGGTTTGAATAAATAAATATTGGGTCTGGGAGCGTTTCCCTGGGAAGATGGCAAATAGTTTGGGCAAAACCTCCTCTTTGTGTTGTGGCTTTCTCAAAAAAAAAAAAAAAAGGGTCGCTGGGAATTTGCACAGCCAAGCGTGAACTAATCAAACCAGGAACTTGTTCTTGAACGTCTTTCCAGCAGGCCTGTTGGGTTTAAAGGCCAAATCCTGGGCAGAATGAGTCAGAAATCACCTCCAGCAAGGGTTTGTTGTTGTTGTTGTTAGTTGTGAAGTTGTGTCCGACCCAATGGACCACGTTCCTCCAGGCCTTCCTGTCCTCTACCATCCTCTGGAGTCCATTGAAGCTCATGCCAACTGCTTCAGTGACTCCATCCAGCCACTTCGTTCTCTGCCGTCCCTTTCTTCTTTTGCCCTCCATTGTTCCCAGCATTTGGCTCTTCTCCAGGGAGTCCTTCCTTCTCATTAGGTGGCCAAAGGATTTGAGTTTCGTCTTCAGGATCTGGCCTTCTAGAGAGCAGTCAGGGTTGATCTCCTCTAGGACTGACCGGTTGGATGGCCTTGCAGTCCAAGGGACTCGCAGGAGTCTTCTCCAGCACCAGAGTTCAAAGGCCTCCATTCTTTGGCGCTCAGCCTTCCTTGTGGTCCAACTTCCACAGCCAGACATTACAACTGGGAAAACCATTGCCTTGACTATACACTCTTTTGTTGGCAGGGTGATGTCTCTGCTTTTTAGTAAGCTGTCTAGATTTGCCATAGATTTCCTCCTCAGGAGCAAGGGTCTTTTAATTTCTTGGCTGCAGTCCCCATCTGCGGTGATCTTGGAGCCCAGGAAAATAAAATCTGCCAGCAAGGATTGGGACGACACAATTATAAAAAGGGGCATGATCCTGCCTCCCCTTCACCCTATGAAAGAAAAAAAGCTGATTTGATGGGGGGAGAGAGAGCCCAGGAATTCGTTGAGAGAGAGGTAGGATTGGATGCCGTACTTTGCAGAGAGGTCGGTAATTTTTACGAATCGGGGTTTGGTTCGAGTGGAAACAGAAACACTTATAACGTTGATGTGAGCTTCTTCCAAAGCTGCTTTTTGTGTTCCACATTTCTTGAAGATGAATCTCTGCGGGAACTTTTCCCCAGTGGAACAGGCAGATTCTCCACATCCCGAAGTAGAATGAGATTAACCTACACACACCCTAAGCCGATCTTGAGTTATTAAACAGGTTTGCTCAGTCGGGTTCCAAGCCCTTGTGAAGAAGAAACAGCACAGCAATCTGTTTTGAGAAGAGTTTTTATCCAGAGCTCCGTACCCATTGTTCTTCCTTAAACAGCCTTAGCCAAACTTTCCAGTTGGTGCCAATTGGGCTCGCCAAGAGCAAAGCGTGTTAAATTTGACCCGAAAGCTGGTTCTGCTATTGATTCCTTGCCCCCCCTTCCATTTTCTTTTCTCTTCCAGCACCGGATCCTGTGAGCTGTTTAGCTTTTAAGTGCTTAGTAAGTTTTAATAACTGCATTTCTAATGCGATCTCTCTCTCTGATAAGGCCAAAGAGTGGCTCTTACAATTACTTCTGAGCTCCCGTTTATCTGGTAGCCTTTAAGCAGCTCCCAGTTTGCCCAGGAGATAAAGCATTTACGCATACCTCGATAAGGAGCTAATTTCTCTCAAGAAGGAATGCTGAGAATGGCTTGTTGCTCAACAGATCTTGTGGCACAACGCCATCGCATGTTCTTCAGGTGTTTGGAAAACCTCTCCCAAGAGGGTATAAATGACTCCTGTGTTCTTTGAGAACTGCCTAGAAAACAGCCTCTTGTCACCACAGCCTTGATCTGCTCTTGGCTGCTTAGCAAGGTTGGCCTTTCATCCAGCTTGAGGGGAGAGAGAGAAAGAGAGAGGAGGAGAGGAAGAGGAGGGAGGGAGGGGGAGAGGGAAGGGAAGAGAGAGAGGGAGAATGAGGGAGAGAGACAGAGAGGGGAGAGAGGGAGAATGAGGGAAAGGGAGAGAGGGAGGGAGAAAGGGGGAGAGAGGGAGGGAGAGTAGGAGATAGGGAAGGGGAGAGGGGCAGAGGAGAAAGGGGCAGGGGGAGAGGGAGAGGGAGGGGGAGAGAGAGGAAGAAAGGGAGAGAGGGGGAGGGGGAGAGAGGGGGAGGGGCAGGGGAAGAAAGAGAGAAGGATGAGGGAGGGGGAGAAGGGCAGGGGAAGAAAGGGGGAAGGGGAGAACAGGAGGAGAGATATATGTGCGCACGCGCATATAGACATTGCAGAAATGCTCCTCCATCACAGGGAAATATTAGGCCGAGGCTGAGTCTAAGCTGGCAGGAGAAAGAGGTAGTAGAAATCGGGATGGAAAAAGGCCCAGATAATGCTAGAAACAAAAAGGAGGAGTTGGAGGTTGCCAAATATTTTGGACTGGGAATCGGCGAACCACAGCTGTCCAATAGAGATTGTGGGACTTCTAGGTCAGGAGTTTTTGAGAACGCCAAAGGTACAGCTTTTATTTGAGTAGATGGGTTTTCTTTGGGGTCTATATAGAGCCAGTTTGGTGTAGCGGTTAGGGTGCTGGCTTGGAAACCAGGAGACAGTGAGTTCTAGTTCTTCCACTTTAGACATGAAAGCCAGCTGGGGGATTTTGGGTCAATGCCCCCTCCCAACCCAACCCACCTCAAAGGGATCTTGTTGTGAGGAAAATAGAAGGGAATGGAGTTACACATGTTTGCCACCTTGGGTTACTTAGGAAGGGAAGGAAGGAAGGAGAGAGATAGAGAGAGAGAAAGAAAGAAAGAAAAAGAAATGTCTTATATCAGAGGGATTTGTGCTAAGACCATGTAAGGCAGCTTCGAATAGCTTGCAGGTAGGTGAGGAGAAAGAAAATTGAATTTAAATTAGTAAAATCAATGGTGGTATTCAGCCGGTTTCAACCGGTTCAGACGAACCCGTAGCGCCGGCTGTGGGTGAGCCCATCCTGGCATAATACTGTCCCATTTAGCGACGTTTTCGAAGCCGGGCGCATGCACGGAAGGCTCACACGCGCGAACATAGCACATGCGCGGGAGGCCAGGCGCATGCGCGCGGGCGGGGTGAACCTGTAGTAAGAATATGTGAAACCCACCTCTGAGTAAAATGTAAGTAGAGAGAGGGTTAGCCAACCTTCCACTCACACCGTTTTTCCCCACACGGGGGAGGACGGCAAGTACCAAAAGCACAGCTTGCTTTGCTTCCAGGTTTTCCCCTCACAGCGGCACTGGGACGCGGGGCCTTTGGGCCTGCACGTGGGAACTTGGGAGCTGGCCTTCGGGCACAGCCAGCCTGTCGCCACTGCGAGCCGAGAGAAGCTGGTTTATCTTCTCAGCAAGACCTGGTTGGAAAAGGAGAAAGGGGGGAGGGGGAGGAAGCACCATGCCAGATTAATTTGCCTCTTTAGATTTCCTTCAGACCTGTGTGCATGCTGACACACACACACACACACACACACACACAAAGCACACGATGCTCTTGCCTCAAATTGCTCTGCTCCCTTCCCCGCCGGATCGCGGGAGAGTTAATGACAACGTGTCAAAGCCTTAACTTAGAATTTCCCCAGCTTTTGCTGGTTTGTGTCACAACCTTAATGTTACTTAAACTAGGTATTCCATTTAATTATAATGCTTATAATCAAGTCAGACGTCAGGCGTGCTCAGGCCTGTAAGCAGGCTGAGTGCTTTGCTTGTAACTCCATCCCTCCGTCTTCCTTTCATTATCTGTTAATGGTACTCGACATGACAGGGTTGTTTTGATAAATGGAGGCCGCGGCGAAAAGCGGACTGGATTTCCCCGGCTGCCTGGGATCGGGACTCCGGCCTTTGCACAGCCGCGGCTGGCTGAACTGAGATGTGTGGAGTTTTTTGGGGGGGAGTGGGGGCTTTGGGGTCTCCGTGGGGGGATCCATTCCTGATCACCGGGGCTCCGGTGCTTTGCAAGAGGAGCTATGTTCCCAACCTTAATGACAAATAAGAGAGAAGGGGAGATAAGATTCGCCACAGACGAAGTGTTGGGATTGATCAAGAGCTGTGTGGAATAGAAAAGTCGGCAGTTCGTCGGTTCGAATCCCTAGTCCAGGTCTCCTGCGCGTGAGCAGGGGATTGGATTAGATCAGGGATGGGCAACTATGGCTCTTTTATGACTTGTGGACTTCAACTCCCAGAATTCCTGAGCCAGCCATGTTAGCTCAGGAATTCTGGGAATTGAAGTCCGCAAGTCATAAAAGGGCCGTAGTTGCCCACCTCTGGACTAGATGACCTCCAAGGTCCCTTCCAACTCTCTTACTGTTACAGTGTTTCCCAACCTTAGCCATTTTAAAGCGTGTGGACTTCAACTCCCAGAATACCCCAGCCTTGGTGCGGGCACTTGTTCTGCCCAAACCTTGAAGGACCTGGGGACTTTAATGAGCAATATAGTTCGTTGACGTTTTTTTGCAAAATCCTTAAGCGCGTAATTATCATTCCTGGTTCTCTGGCCCAGTTTTGCGGCTTCTGAACACACTACGACTAAATGACATTACCTAGTTTGGGTCACGAGACACACCTGCAAGGAAACAACCAAACTCCAGAGAGGACCAAAGACCCCCCCCCCCACCCCTCTTCTTTCTGAGCATTGCAGGAGACAAAACACAGTCTGGACCCCAAGACAGGCCTAAGGTGCCACGCCATATTTCCCCCTTGCAAGTCCGTGGTTCTCATCTTAGGACCCATTGGGAAGGATTTTAGTCTTCGTTTGCATAAACAGATAATTTTCCTGCTGCTATTCAGGGGTTTTGTTTTGTTTTTTAAAAAATACCCCCCCCTGCCCTTTTCTAATCTTTTTTTTCCTTTTTTTTTTCTTTATTATAAACTAAAAACAAAAGACAGAAAGAAGACAATAACAAAACAAAATCACATACATACGTTTGAGGTTGATTCAACCCCCATATACCTACAGTTCCTAAGTAACGTTACATATCATCATGCTATAGCTTCAATTAAATTTATCATATTTCCCCTTTTCCAATCTTAAGGCCACATGAGTCGATCTCTTTGGAACCAGGGGCCTTATGGTGTGTGGCTTATGAACTTTGTGTCTGTTTTCTTTAACAACCCTGATAAAATTATTATTATTTTTTTTTTGCTTATCCTGGTTAGCTTCCTTCCCGTTTGCCTTGTGGGAGGGAAGGCTTCTTGGGGACACGGAATTATAATCTTCATGTTTTCCGCTTGATTTGAGAGCATCACCTCGTTTAGATAAAAAGTCCAGAAGAAGTTGTTAGCGACTGTTAAAACGCATTAAGAGAGAAAGGGCTACCACCATTTTAAAGCAGGGGTCTCCAACCTTGGCAACTTTTAAGACTTGTGGACTTCAATTCCCAGAATTCTAGGAGTCGAAGTCCACAAGCAAAGCTGGCTGAGGAATTCTGGGAGTCGAAGTCCACAAGCAAAGCTGGCTGGGGAATTCTGGGAGTCGAAGTCCACAAGCAAAGCTGGCTGGGGAATTCTGGGAGTCGAAGTCCACAAGCAAAGCTGGCTGGGGAATTCTGGGAGTCGAAGTTCAGAAGCAAAGCTGGCTGGGGAATTCTGGGAGTCGAAGTCCACAAGCAAAGCTGGCTGAGGAATTCTGGGAGTCGAAGTCCACAAGCAAAGCTGGCTGGGGAATTCTGGGAGTCGAAGTCCACAGGCAAAGCTGGCTGGGGAATTCTGGGAGTCGAAGTCCACAGGCAAAGCTGGCTGGGGAATTCTGGGAGTCGAAGTCCACAAGCAAAGCTGGCTGGGGAATTCTGGGAGTCGAAGTCCACAAGCAAAGCTGGCTGAGGAATTCTGGGAGTCGAAGTCCACAAGCAAAGCTGGCTGGGGAATTCTGGGAGTCGAAGTCCACAAGCAAAGCTGGCTGGGGAATTCTGGGAGTCGAAGTCTTAAAGTTGCAGAGGTTGGAGACCCCAAAGGAACCCAGGTTGGCTACATTCACACTTCTCTTCTTTTTTTTTTTTTTGCCCAGCACACCTCTCCAGCCAGAAAGAGGAATTAATCTCCATTTTGAGCCACCTTAAAGTCAGAAAAGAGGCCCTCTTGAGTTTCAAAAATAAATTCTGTGTGGGTCCTTCAGGAAAAAGCATCTTCAGTTCCATTTAATCTTCCCTAAAAGCAATCCATAATCCTTCCAGAAAAGGGAGCATTAGATGTGGTATAAAACTTGCAGGTCAGCTCAACTCTTTCTAAATCTTATTCCGGCTGCTCCTGCTTGCCAAAAAAAGGATTGTCAGTTTTGGCTGAGATGATGCCCGTTTTCTTTTCACCCCAGAATGGCAAGGCCAGCTTTCTAGGCCCTTCCATGCTCCATTGTTCCTGTCCCCGTGCCAGCCTGCCAAGTCGCGGTGACCTTGGCGGTGATTTCCGCAATTCTTCCTTGACTTCAGCTGTTTTGACTCAGCCTCCCTTTCACTTTTGCTGGGGTTAAGCCGAAGGAGATGTGTGGTCTGTTTCTTGGGTTAAAGAGAGTCAGTTTGATGTCACGGTTAAAGGAGATCATGATTTGTAGCCCTGCCTGGTGGCTGGGTACCTTTGGGCCAGACTCGGTCTCTCTCTCTCCCCCTTCCTCCCTCCTTCCCACCACACCCCACTCCCTAACTTTCTCTCTTTTCTCTCTCTCCCTCTCTCATACCACACACACACACTCCCTAACCTCTTTTTCTCTTTTTTTCTCTCTACCTCTTTCACGCTATACACGCTCCCTAACTTTCTCTTTCTCTTTCTCTCTCTCATTTTCTCTTTCTCTTTTTCTCTCCCTCCCTCCCTCTCTCACACCACACACACAGACTTCCTAACTTTCTCTTTTTCTCTTTTTCTCCCTCCTTCCCTCCCTCTCACACCACACACACATACTCCCTAACTTTCTTTCTTTTTCTCTTTCTCTTTCTCTCTTTTTCTCTCTCCCTCTCTCACACCACACCCCACTCCCTAACTTTCTCTTTTCTCTCTCTCTCTTTCTCTCTCTCTCCCTCTCTCATACCACACACACACACACTTCCTAACCTCTTTTTCTCTCTCTTTTTCTCTCTATCTCTCTCACACTATACACGCTCCCTAACTTTCTCTTTCTCTCTCTCTCATTTTCTCTTTCTCTTTTTCTCTCCCTCCCTCCCTCTCTCACACCACACACACAGGCTCCCTAACTTTCTCTTTTTCTCTCTTTTTCTCCCTCCCTCCCTCTCTCACACCACACACAGACTCCCTAACTTTCTCTTTTTCTCTTTTTCTCCCTCCCTCCCTCTCTCACACCACACACAGACTCCCTAACTTTCTCTTTTTCTTTCTCTTTTTCTCTCTCCCTCTCCCTCTCACACCACACACAGACTCCCTCTTTTTTTTTCTCTGTCTCTGTCTTTCTCTCTCTCATTTTCTCTCCCTCCCTCCCCCTTCCCTCTCTCCCTTCCAAAAAGGTTGACCTCAAAACTGCAATTGCCAGAATTGAAGATTGACTTGGAAGTTCTTAATTTCCTTCTCATTTTACCCGCTTTGGAAGAGAAGCCATCTGTTAATGGGGCTGCAGAGGTTTTTGCATTCTTCCAAGTTTTTTTTTTTTCCTGTTTCGCTTTTTGTTTTAGTTACGATGTTTTGTAAACTTTAGAAAGGTGTTGACCAAATATGTATTTTGCGTAGCTCGCCTTTGGTAGGCCTCCTGTGGCTTGCCGAATGGCAGTTGTTTGGTTTTTTTTAAGGGAAGGTGTCCTTCTGATTCCAGGACTTTTTGGGGAGGGGGGTGTCGCCTTATCTGTCCCCCCCCTCTTAATTGTGAAGCTGATTTTCAGTGCTGCCTTCATTCTCCCTTGGATGAGAAAAATTCTTCGGTATTTGGTCTTCATTAAGCAGGCAGCGTAGAGAGAAAGTTGGTAACTTAGCTGCTGGTTGGCCAATTTCAGACAGATTAAATTGGACTTAAAAAAATAACTCTGAAGGCACGAAACGCTACTGAGCAGTAAATATGAATCCTGGGTGTTTGGAGATAGTGAAGCTGAATGTTGGTCTGTTTCATTCATCTACCACTAATGTAGGGTTTGTTCCGTTTTCCTTGATCTCCTGTTACGGGTGGCTAGGGGGACCCTAATCCAGGTTTTACATGGGCAAGGATGCAGGTGGTTTACACAGGTTGGCTGGCATTGAGGATACATCCGTAAGGGAGAATTGTGGTCCTTTTGTGGGGTGAATCTCTTAGCCCTGCAAAAAACACTCCCCAAAACCTGGCCCTAACTCTACTTAATGAGGGAATTGAGGTGGGATTGACGTATATGCCACACAAAGGGGCACTGAATTCCCTGGCCTGGGGTTATTTTCCCCCCCCATCCAGGGCGGGCATGGAAACTGATGCCCAAGCTTTCAAAGCTGTTCTTTACCCCCTTTTGCTGAAAAGCTGGTGTGGCACCAATTGGGGGGGGAAGGGAAAAAGAGAGTGCCCCCTTTTCTGTGGTTATAATCCTTACGATCATAAATACACTCATCACTCGGCTTAACAACTAACTCCCACAATACTGTCCAATCATTTACTAAAGACTCTATCACTATTATTCTTCTCTTCCTTACTATTCTATCTCTTCCCACTTATGACTATAACCATGTCGCTTGTGTCTTTCAATTAATATTTCTTTTATTTGTTTCCTAGTACGATTTGATAGCTTATTAGTAACCTTGACTATCACTAAGTGTTGTATCTTTTTATTCTCGATGAATGTATTTTATTCTCCTTATGTACACTGAGAGCATATACACCAAAGGCAAATTCCTTGTGTGTCCAATCACACTTGGCCAATAAAAGAACTCTATTCTATTCTATTCTATTCTATTCTATTCTATTCTATTCTATTCTATTCTATTCTATTCTATTCTATTCTTCTCTTCTCTGTCTATTCTATTCACTCTTCTCTTCTTCTCTGTTCTCTTCAGTCTTCTCTTCTCTATTCTATTCACTCTTCTCCTCTCCTCTATTCTCTTCACTCTTATCTTCTTCTCTGTTCTCTTCACTCTTTATCTTCTTCCCTGTTCTCTTCTTCTCTTCATTCTTCTCTCCTCCTCTCTTCACTCTTCTCTATTCTATTCACTCTTCTCCTCTCCTCTATTCTCTTCACTCTTATCTTCTTCCCTGTTCTCTTCTTCTCTTCATTCTTTTCTCCTCTCTTCTCTTCACTCTTCTGTTCTTCTCTTCTCTCTTCTCTTCTTCCCTGTTCTTCTCTCCTCTCCTCTCCACCTGTATCTAAACAATATAACAATTTATATTGTTTCTACTTGTTTCCTTGTACGATTGGATAGCTTATTAGTAACCTTGTTTATCCCTAAGTGTTGCATCTTTTTTTTTATTCTCGAGGGAGGCATCTTATCCTCTTTATGTACACCGAGAGCATCTATACACACCAAAGACAAATTCCTTGGGTGTCCAATCACACTTGGCCAATCAAAGAACCCTATTCTAAATGGCTTTCTGAGTGCCGGGTTCCTCACCCCCCCCCACCCTCCCAATCCCCATCCCATGGCCTTGCCCCCCCCCCACTCCTCTCCCTCCCCCTCCCCTCCTTTTGATCTGCCTCTCTTCCCCCACCCCTCTCCGCACGGGGCCAAGAGAGGCGCCCGCGGGCACCCAGCGACGACGACCGGTGGGAGTGGGAGTGGGAGTGGGGAGGGGGGGATGCAACCGGGGCAATCAATCCTCCAGGAGGAGGAGGAGGAGGAGGAGGAGGAGGCTCGGCCGCCCCCGAAGGAGCCGAAGCGGGCCCGGGCTCCGGGTTTTCGCGCGCTCCGCGTGTTGTCTTTGGCGGCCGGGTGGCGGCGGGCACAAAGCAGGATCGGAGCGGTGGATCGGAGCGGGGAGCCCAGCCTTGCTTCCTCCTCCTCCTCCTCTTCCTCCTCCTCCTCCCGGGCACCGCGTGGCTCGCCCTCCGGCGCCGGCGATGCCCGGCCGCTCCTCCGCCTCGTCCTCCCGGCCGCCTTCCTCTCGCCTGGCCCAGCCGCGGCGCTGCAGTGAAGCGGGGGCCTCCTTTTGTTCGCTGCCGGCTGCCTCTCTGGCGCTGGCTCGCCCTCTTTCTCCGCCCTCGGCGGGCAGCACCGCGCGGGGCTGAGCGCAAGCAGCCCGCCCGCCCCAGGCTCCCTCCCGGCGGGCTCAGGCAGGCGGGCGCAGCTGCCGCCATCGCTTGCCCCTCGGCTGCGCCCAGGCTGGCCGGGTGAGTGAGCGAGATCGGGGGGCGCTGGGCTCCGGGGAGGGTGGGGGGGGAAGAGAGACGGGTGGTGGGGGATTTTTTTTGGGGAGGGGGATCTTACCTGGGGAGACGGGTGGGTGGTCGCCGAGTTTTAGGCCGGGCTGTTTACCTGGAGGCGCCGCACGTGTTTGTTGGAAAGAAGTGGGGGGGGGTTGTTTGACAGCCTCAAAAGTTCCAGCAGGGCGGGGGGGGGTTTGTCTGTATGGGAGGGGGAGGGCGGAAGCAATCGGACCCCCTCCCCACCTCCTCCCCCTCCCCCTCTCCGCCATCAGGTTGGAGGGTCTGCCCCTCCCTCCCTAGAGGCAGTCCGGATTTCCCCCCCCCCCCAATAACCCCACCTCCCTCCCCAAAATGGCCTTGTGCAAGAGCTTGGTTTTAATCTAATTGAATTGAATAATTTAAATTTATATCCCGCCCTTCCCTTCTCCCGAAGGACTCAGGACAGTGAACCAGCCAGAAGTTTTTTTTTAAAAAAAACAAAACATCAAATAACAAAATTTAAAAACAGTTTAAAATATATATTTAAAGAATTTGGCCCGGCTGTTAAAATCCCCCATTTGAAAATCCAAATTAAAATCACACAATTGGAGAGATTAGGCCAGCCCCCCCCCTCCCTTCCCCCCCCCTTCCTTTCTTTAAATCACAGCAATTGCTCCCTGCTCCACCCCACTCTCCCCAAATCTTGGTCCCTTTCTTTGGCCGAGTCAGGAAAATTGATTCTCTCCTGGCAAAGGTGGTTCTCTCTCCCCCCCTCCCCGTCTTCCAAAATCCTTGAAGACCCCCCCAACCTTTCTCCTCTTTCCCCCCCCCCTATGAACTTTAAAAATGGGGCTTAACAACCCCCCCACCCTAAACTTAGAAAAATAATGAAGACATGATAGGAGGAACAATTCATGTTGGGTTTGTTCGGATAGAGGGTCTTTTCCCACCCCCTCCCTCCTCTTCCTGCCCCTGGCAGAGGGAAGCAGAAACTCTTAGCAGGCCTTCTGTGTGTGTTTGTGTTTGTCTGTCTGTGTGTGTGTGTATGTGCGCGCTTGTGGTTTAATTAGTGTGCTGCTGTCTCTAAAAGGCCCTTTTGTAACATTTGCTTGGGTCCTTCTCTGGTTTCCTGAGACAGAAAACTGGCTGGCGGTTTTTTTTTTTTTCCCCCTTCTTCTTTTCCTTTTGCAGTTTTGAGATTTTGTTTGAAGCTCCTGGGATCTTTTTTATTTTTTTATTTTTTTTGGGGGGGGGGAAATTGGCCTCCTCCCAAACACATGCGACTTTGCAAGCGCTTGTTAAGCAACTCGGATCCCCCCCCCTTTGAAGGAGAGGGCGATTTGGGGTGGGTGGAAAAAAAAGAAAAAAAGAAAAGTGTGTTTTCTACTTCTCCAGTCCAATTAACGCTGGCGCTCTCTCCTCGGTTTCCCAAGTTAAAATTCATTCCTTAAGTGTCGGAGGCAGCACCAAAAAAGAAAAAAAAAAAAGAAGAGTTGAGAATATATATGTATATCCCAGTTGTGCGTGTTGGGAGAGGAAGTTAAGCAGGTTTTAAAGTCCCCGAGGGGCCTAGTGGTATTGATCTCTGGATAATTAGCTCACAACCTTCGACCAACTCTGCATTTGTGTATGTATGTATCTATCTATCTATCTATCTATCTATCTATCTATCTATCTATCTATCTCTATCTTATCTTTTTCCTCCAGACATTATCCAAAGGCCTGCTATAAAAATCACAGGAGATTCTGCACAGCCCTTCCCTCGAAACTTTGAACCCTCCCCCTTTTCTTCCCACCTCCCCTTTTGGGGTCACCCTGCGGCCTTGTAAAGCCCTGCCTTAGGGGGTTCCCCCATTCCCTTTTTGGGAACCCCCCCCCATTTTGGAGTGGTTTTGCCCCACCGGCTGGCTTGCGGGATGGATTTGACAAGGATGATGATCTCTGGCTTCCCTCTTTCTCCCTGCCTTCTTCCCCCTTGGCTAAAGAAAAGTTGAATGCTTTATCTAGCGTGGTGTGGAAGCAGCAGCGCAAGGCAAAGCTGGGTTCCTGGGAGGGAGGGAGGGAGGGAGGGAGGAATGCCGCTGCCATTGCGCCGTTCACAATTTGCCTGGTTGTGCGGTGTAGCATTTATGAATTGAAGCGAGGAGGGCTGACGTCATTCCTCCCTCTTGTGCCACTTCCTTTGTGTGCTTTCTCCTTTGAGTTTCGAGGACTGCCCTTTGGTGGGGGAGGATGGGTGTGGGGGGAGGTGTTTTGACTCCAGACCCAGGCGCATTGGTTGCTCAGGAGTGGGGGGGGTTAAGCTCCCCCTTCATGGGTTCTCCCTTTGATTAGGGAGCGTTCTGGAGAAAGTGGGGGGGGGAGCAGAGAGAAAAAACAATTCTTTTTATTTTAATGAAAGCGACAATGCATACAGCTGTTGTGTCGAAACATATTGGCTTCCCTTTTGGCAGTCGAGAGAGTTATCCGAAGACTGCTTGGAATTTGCTGTTGTTTTTTAAAAAATCGCTCAATGAAAGGAAACGGTGATTTTTGGCAGGAACTAAAGTAGCTTTTTTTTAAAAAAAAAAAAAGAAAAGAAAAAAGGGAAGAAAGGTTCTGTGTTGTGTTGTGGGTGGGTGTGTTTGAGAGTAATGGTTTGATAGTTGCTTTGCCCAACTTGTGTCTCCAGACTACAATTCCCAGCATCCCGTGCCGACATGGCTGACACTCCCCTCCCCCCTGCTTTGGGCCCAATCGCGGAGGCTGTGTGGGGAATCTGTGCGGGAGGCTTTGACATTCCCCGAATGGAAGAAAAGTCGAGGAATAAACTTGTCTGCAAAATAAATAACATAAACGAGGAGGTGGAGTGGTGGTGGGGGGGCAAATCTTGGTTGGAAATTGTTTGGGTGTTAAGATTTGTTGGGCAAGCATCCCCAAATGACGACAGCTAAGAGGTTAAAAACCATTCTGAGGAGGCGGTCTTGATTTAAGAGGTGTGGATGTGGGTCCCCAAATAAATAAATAAATAAATAAATAAATAAATAAATAAATAAATAAATAAATAAATAAATAAATAATAAATACACACACACACACACCAACCCTTCTAAGTTGTGCCACGTAGCTTGTTTTTTGACGGCTTTTGATTGCTTGGCCTCCCAAAGTAGATGTCTCATCCAGAAGAGAGGGTGGGGGGGGGGCTGCCCTCTTCTTCTCTAAGTCCCTATTATAAGGTGTCATGTGGCTCATCAGAAGGACAGAGAGAGAGAGAGAGGGAGGGAGGGAGGGAGGGAGGAGGGCTGGGGGGGTGTATGGCCTACTTTGCCTCCATTGGCGTCTCCGTGGCAAGTCGCAGCAATCCGTGTCACGCTTCTGGGGCTATAAAACGTGGTGTTTTTTTAAAAGCCGAACGATGCTGTTTCTGGAGTCTTTTTTTTTTTGCCTGACCGGTGTTGACGGTGGCGAAATTCCTCCGTAAGCCACCTTGTGGATTCATGAGGCCGGGTTGTAAATTCTCCTTAAGTCCTCCAGGCGGGCCTTCCTTTCTTCAGCCTTGGCTTGTCAACAATCCTGCGCTTGTTCACTCGTGGCCAGGAAGGAGTTTACATGCCTGCCATGCAACAAATCAGGCTGGCCAGCAATTCCCCCCCCCCTTTTTTTGTTTCCCTTTTTCTTTTGTAAACAGAAATTATTCCCGTTCCTGCCACTGTTTTTATTTAGATCCGTTGGGGGAAGAGCATGGAGGCAGCTGGAAGGCCCTGTGGTAAATTTCTGGACTGTCCCAAGTTTATTTATTGGTTCGATTTATATGCCTCCCTTCTCTGGAGACTCAGGGCGGCTTACAATGCGTTAAGCAGTAGCCTTCATACTTTTGTATATACCTGCTTAGTAGGGCTTTCAGGGCCCCCCCTAAGCAGTGTACTTTTTTTTATACAAAGTCATCTTATTGCCCCCACAATCCGGGTCCTCATTTTACCTACCTCAAAAGGATGGAAGGCTGAGTCAACCTTGAGCCTGGTGAGATTCGAACTCGCAGTAATTGCAGGCAGCTGGTGCTACTTAACAGCACTTTAGTCTGCTGTGTGCCACCAAGGCTCTTAAGTGGAAGTATAACGCAAGGCTAAAACCACCGAAAGGACCAGGCTGGGTGCCGTTTTGGAAAACGCACAAGGATGTTGAGACTCGTGGGAAAACTGGAAGACAGATTGGCCCAATTCCCTCTATTTGTGTGTGTTTTTATTGGGATGCATCCCTACCAAAGGCGTATTATAATGATGTGGTTTCTGACACAGATGAGTCTGGTGTTTTGGACCAGTTCCCATAACACCTGAGTCACGTGGCTGCGAGATTATCAAGAGTAGAAATCCAGCATTTTTTTTCAAGGGCACCGAGTTGGGAGAGTCTTGCTCCGTAATTTTTTTTTTTTTTAATTTGATTTATATGCCGCCCTTCTCCGGAGACTCAGGGCGGCTTACCGTGCGTTAAGCAATAGCCTTCCTACTTTTGTATATTTATACAAAGTCAGCTTATTGCCCCCACAAACTGGGTCCTCATTTAACCTACCTTAGAAAGGATGGAAGGCTGAGTCAACCTTGAGCCTGGGGAGATTCGAACCTGCAGAAATTGCAGGCAGCTGTGTTAATAACAGGGTGCATTAAACCACTGTACTACCAAGGCTCTGAATCCAGAGTGACTTAGCCCCCCCCCCTTCCCCCCATTGCTTGAAATGGCAGAAAGGCAGACCTGTTTTTAGCAATGGAGCAGAGTAAGATGCTTGGAGCATAAGAGTAAGATCCAGGAGCCTGGATAGCTCTGCAGACTAAAGCACTGTAATTTAACACCAGCTGTCTGCAATTAAAGTAAGTTCGAATCTTGCCAGGCCTTCCATCCTTTCTAAGGTAGGTAAATTGAGGATCCAGTTTGTGGGGGCAATAATCTGACTATACAAAAGTATGAAGGCTATTGCTTAACGCATTGTAAGCCGCCCTGAGTCTCCGGAGAAGGGTGGCATATAAATCAAATTATAAATAAATAAATAAATAAATAAATAATAAATAAAATAAATAAATAAATAAATAAATAAATAAATAAATAAATAAATAAATAAATAAATAAATAAATAAGTAAGAGATAGAAGGGAATGGGGAGGAGTAGTGCTTAAAAGCACAACAGATAAGCCTGTATTTCTTCCCGTGTCCCACACACTGAAGGGGGGGGAAATGTGTTTTTGAAGATGGGCAACTTTGGGATGTCAATAAAGGAGGAGATTTGTAGCTCAGGGTTGAAATGAGGGGTCCTGGGTGGTCTCAGCTTGGTGGCTTTCCTTGCAGAGGTTTCATTATCCAAAGAGGTAATATCATCAGTGCTAGAAGGGAGTGAGGTTTGCGGAGAGGAAGAGGAGGAGGAAGACTATGGGTTCTTGGTGGTCTCTGAGCTTGCTTATTTTCTTGCAGACGTTTCATTACCCAATTAGATAATATTATCAGTGCTAGAAGGGAGTGAGGTTTGTGGAGGAGGAGGAGGAGGAGGAGGAGGAGGAAGACTAATGAAACATCGGCAAGAAAACAAGCAGAGAGCCCCAAGGACCTTCTCAACTTTTAAGATGTGTGAACTTCAGCTGCCAGGATTTCCCAGCCAGCATCCCTAATGGGAATAGAAGCAAATTCAAAATAGCGTCTTATTTGCCTTGGGGTTGTAGAGGTTATCATTGGATGCCACACCTCCTTGTCTCAGATAATTCTCCAGCTACCAACCCTCAATAGACACGAAAACTACCTTGCACGGATATGAGTAAGTGCCCACTCTTTTGGGTGTTGCCGGCTCAGCCATCCGTTGTGTCGCATTGTGGGGAGAGGGGTCAGGCAATGACTCAAAGCCACCAAACAGGCATGAAAATTGTTTGTCCACAGGGCAACTGGGGTGCCTTGGTTGAAGGCCTGATTAATCGTGAAAATGTCCGATATAAATGGAGACTGTGGCAGCAGAATAACAAGAGTTGGAAGGGACCTTGGAGGTCCTCTAGTCCAACCCCCTGCTCAGGCAAGAAACCGTATATCTGTGATGGCGAACCTATGGCATGCCTCTCTGTGGGCATGCGCACCATCACCAGCTACTCTTCTGGTTTCCGAGAATGCCGGCCAGCTGGTCTTGACAGGCACCAGAGCACCGGAAAACAGCTTGAAAACGGCCGAAAAACGGCTCCAAAAATGGCCTGAAAATGGCCTGGAACCAGAGCACCGGAAAACAGCCTGAAAACCACCGAAAAACGGCTCCAAAAATGGCCTGGAAAACGGCCCAAAATGCCTCAAAACAGACATGCACTTTCCAGCCAGCTGGTTTTCGGGTTTCCGGCACTCCAGCGTGCGCACACGTGCATTCATGCGCATTCCGGTTTGGGCACTCGTTGCCGAAAAGGTTTGCCATTACTGCCCTGTACCATTTCAGACAAATGGTTATCCAGTCTCTTCTTAAAAACCCAGCGTGAAAGCTTCACCAGGGCAAAACGTGCAGAGAAATAATAAACCAGGCTTGAGAGAACTTCATCGATCAAGAGGAAATTGGATGCAACTAAGTTATTATCTGTCGGGACGTGGTGGCTCGGTGGCTAAGATGCTGAGCTTGTCGATCGAAAGGTCGGCAGTTCAGCGGTTCGAATCCCGAGCGCCGCATCACGGGGTGAGCTCCCGTGACTTGTCCCAGCTTCTGCCAACCTAGCAGTTCGAAAGCACGTTAAAAAAATGCAAGTAGAAAAATAGGGACCACCTTTGGTGGGAAGGGAACAGCGTTCCGTGCGCCTTTGGCGTTGAGTCATGCCAGCCACATGACCACGGAGACGTTTTCGGACAGCGCTGGCTCTTCGGCTTTGAAACAGAGAGGAGCACCGCCCCCTAGAGTCAGGAACAACTAGCACCTATGTGCGAGGGGAACCTTTACCTTTTTAAGTTATTATCTCTTGAGCTTCAGGCTGGAAGACCTCTAGAGTGTCTCTCTCACACGCATTTCTATAGATAGAGCCGAAGAAGCTTCTTGGATGAGAAGCGAAACATCTTCAAAGAAAAACCAGAAAGTCCAGTTGCCTCTTGAAAAAAAAAGCACCTTTTTGGGACAACCATGACCTGAGAATCTCCATAGACATGCCTGTAAATCACGTAAATTGCTGGGAACAAAATCTAGTCCTTTTCTGCAAGGGCTTGGGTAAGAAGTTAGCAAAGCTTCTCTTGCCTTTCGCTTTGATTAGAGATCAATTTTACCTGCGCCAGGTGTCCGATGCTCTGGCACGCCACTTGGAAGGGTACCGTTGCCAAGCTGGTTGCCGTTAGGAACACCAGGAGCTGCCTGATGTCAGAGAGGACTTGACATTTCAAACGACAAACCTTAAAAGCCCGAGAGAGAGACGGGGTTGCTAAGCCATGATTCTTGGGCCTTTGTTGACCAAGCGGGAGTTTGTCGTCTTAATTTACCTGCCTTCTTCCCCTGAACGTAGCATGTCCTGCGTCAGTCGACCAATGGGGGGCCTTTTGCCACGTTGGGGGTGTGTGTGCCTTCGATCAGGTTATTGAATAATCACGGGGGGGGGGGGAGAAATGCCGCCTGAGGCAGATTCTGGTTGCCAATCCGAGTTAGGACTGAAACCCAGGTATGGCACAGTGCCGTTTAATGGGCCGCATCGGCAGGCAGTTATCTTTTCAGCTGTGCAAATGAGCCAAGGGAGCGATGTGTGTTTGGCTGTCTTGCAACAAGATGGCTGGGAGGCTGTGCAGTCACGTTCACACCTTTGTGCCATGCAAGCAGAGTGCAGGTTTTTAGAGACACAGACACAGAGGGAGAGAGAGAGAGAGAGAGAGAGAGAGAGAGAGACAGATAGAGACAGAGACAGAGAGAGGGATGGAGAGAGAATGAGAGAGGAAGGGAGAGAGAGACGTTTAGGGAGAGAGACAGATGTAGAGAGAGAGACAGAGAGAGAGAGAGGGACGGAGAGACAGAAAGAGAGGGAGAGAAAGAGAGAGAGGGACAGAGAGAGGGACAGAGAGAGAATGAGAGAGAGGGAGGGAAAGAGAGACAGACGTAGAGAGAGAGAGACGGAGACAGAATGAGAGGGGACAGAGGGAGAGAGAAAAAGGAAGGGAAGGAAAAAGGAAGGAAGGAAGAAAGAGAAAGAAAGAAAGAAAGAAAGAAAGAAAGAAAGAAAGAAAGAAAGAAAGAGGTGTTCCTTTGCAAAAAATAAACACCTGGAAGATTATGCCTTCTAAATTTGTCTGTGAAGCCTTGAGATAGTGGCCTCTGTGTCTCTGTGTGTCTGTTGTGTGGTTTAAGCCCCTTCTGTAATCTGGCTCGTGTGCTGAATGAGTTGATAGGATTGGTGAGAATTACATGCGTGACACTTTTGAAGAGACAAGCGACACGATCATGATTTGCAGTTTGGGAGCCAGGTTCCTAGAAGACAATTCACCACAGATTTATGTGGCAAATGTGCAGCAGCTGCGCGAGTCAGGTTTCCTGTTAATCCTGGCTTGCAAACTCAGTTTAAAATAACGGGCACATATATATGGCTTTCGGAGAGCCAGCAATATGTCTGTATTTGGCAGCGGCTTTTTTTAAAATTATTATTTAATTATTTAGGGGAAAGTGTTCTAATGCAAGAAAAATGTCCATTTACCCACAGAATGAATCCAGGAAGAACAGGGCAGCATTTTCCCTTTTATTCTCAAGTGCCATATTCTTGCCCAGAACGCCTCTCAAAACACTGTCCTGCCAGATGGCATGGCAAGTGATCCATCTGGGCCTCCCTCGAGAAGTCGCTGAGAGATAATGCTGGATTTTCAGTTAAAAAACTCCACTCGGATATTTTCCTGGGTTTTTGGGGGGGGGGTTTCCCCCCTCCTTTCCCCCCTCCTTTCCCCCCCTCCTTTCCCCTGACAGCCTTTCAATTCTGACCTTTCCTTAGCCGTTTGCGCCTTTTCTCCGCACGGCTCATCTCCATAGCACTGTTGCAAGTCAATTTTTATTTCCTCTCCGCCAAGAGAAAGGTCTTGGCTCCTCACCGAAAGGTTGGTCTTCCGGATTCGCACTCGGGTTTCTGTTTGTTTTTATTATTGAGGACAATTTCTCATCTGTCAGCGGGGAGAGAGAGAAAGAGGAGGGGGGGGGCTCCTTTCTCCCCCGCTCCCCCCCCCCCCGCTTCCCACCATTTGCAAAAGGAAAACGAGAGCGGTAAATTCGACATTAGCAACATGACTGCACATTTCCTCAAGGGGGAAAGTAAGACTGCCATTTTTATTATTATTATTTTTTTTTTTAATTTTCCCCCAGGAATGATTCATGGTGATTAGCTGCTTCTATGAAAATCACTGTAATTTAAAGCACAGCGACCTAAATTTTCTCTTGTCAAGCTTTCCGGGATGTAGGAGGCTTCCGCAAAAATTGGATGTTTTTTTTTTTTTTGCTTTGCTTTGCTTTGCTCCTTCAGAAGGGGGAAGGACTCTTGAGATGCCCTAATGAAGCTGCATGGCAGAGCGGACTGTAAGATTTTTCTCCTGAACCTTGAACATTTTAGTTCTTATTACATCTTCAGGAAGTGGCCTAGTCCACTGAAACCAATGTTTTCTCAACCCTGACAACTTGGGAAGTGTTGTGGCCGCCAGCAGAGCTGGTGACAG
>NW_027256898.1:5245243-5302743 GCF_029215685.1 Pituophis catenifer annectens | reverse complement strand
GGATTACCAGTAAACCTCTTTTTTAAATTGGGGGAGCTTAGCCTAGTGAAAAAAAAAAAAATTATCTGTCAATATTGGTTTTTTTTGGCTCTGTTGGCTTCACCTTGGAAGACGGTCGCAACCTGCTAAACTTCAAATTTCTTTTTGGGATTCAAAGGAGCATGGCGGCTTTCGCAGGGATGTGCGACGGCGGTTCGACGGAAGACGGCTGCGTGGCGGCTTCCCGGGATGACACCACCCTCAACGCGCTCAACACGGTAAGGAGCCAACTTCCGCCTTTCCGGAAATAAAACGTTTTTAGCAATTCTAACCGAGTTCTTCTGCAGGGCGATGTTCAAAATCCTGCCTGTGTGCTTGGGTCGACCTTGTGAATCTTAGGCAGCCGGACTGGTCCAATCCACAGAGCAGAGGGAAGGGGGAGTGGGGGAGAGAATTTAGGAAGGGAACTGAAGAATAAACAGAATTGGCGTAGGGGCTTGCCACAGCTCACCTCCTCATTGTAGATGGGCTGGTGGCCCTTGGCTTCTCTCCAGCCCGCTTGTGACATATGGCTACTTGCTGGGGTGCCATTCAGATGTTGGTCTGAAAACTTCAGGGATTTTTTGCCTACTCAGTACAATCATACTGACTTATATGCATCCAAGTGGCTGTAGGTGTAGGTTTTCCCAAGATGGGTAGAATAGGGCAGGGCAGGGTAGGATGCAGAACACAGAATGGAATGGAATGGAATGGAATGGAATAAGGAATAAGGAAGGTTAGGAGAAGAATAGAATAGAATAGAATAGAATAGAATAGAATAGAATAGAATAGAATAGAATAGAATAGAAAATATGGAATGGAATGGAATAGAATAGAATAAGGAATAGGAAAGGATAGAATGGAATGGAATGGAATGGAATAGAATAGAATAGAATAGAATAGAATAGAATAGAATAGAATAGAATAGAATAGAATAGAATAGAATAGAATAGAATAGAAAATATGGAATGGAATGGAATAGAATAAGGAATAGGAAAGGATAGAATGGAATAGAATAGAATAGAATAGAATAGAATAGAATAGAATAGAATAGAATAGAATAGAATAGAATAGAATAGAAAATATGGAATGGAATGGAATGGAATAGAATAAGGAATAGGAAAGGATAGAATGGAATAGAATAGAATAGAATAGAATAGAATAGAATAGAATAGAATAGAATAGAATAGAAAATATGGAATGGAATGGAATGGAATGGAATAAGGAATAGGAAAGGATAGAATGGAATAGAATAGAAAATAGAATAGAATAGAATAGAATAGAATAGAATAGAATAGAATAGAATAGAATAGAATAGAAAATATGGAATGGAATGGAATGGAATAGAATAGAATAAGGAATAGGAAAGGATGGAATGGAATGGAATGGAATAGAATAGAATAGAATAGAATAGAATAGAATAGAATAGAATAGAATAGAATAGAATAGAATAGAATAGAATAGAATAGAAAATGTGGAATGGAATGGAAAAGAAAATATGGAATGGAACGGAACAGAACAGAACAGAACAGAATTCTTTTATTGGCCAAGTGTGATAGAAGAGACAAGGGATTTGTCTCCGGTGCAGAAGCTCTCAGTGTACTTACAAACAGCAAAGTAATATAATTATAAGATACCAATAAGAGAAGGTAGTCAAAAAGACGAGAAGGATAATAGTACTACAGCCAAACCACGTGGAACTAATGTCTTTATTAGGGCTAAGATCGGTGACCGTGTCTTAAACACCCGTACATTTTAATGCCTTTCTTTTTTTTCTTTTTCCCCCCATCCTCTTTTTCCTCCTCTTTATTTGAGGGCCTTTTCTGAAACCACTGCAAGAGATGGTGAGAAGCAGGCTTTATACTCTATATTTATCTGTTGCCTTGGATAGAAAAGCTGAGCCTTTCCTTTCCTTTCCTTTCCTTTCCTTTCCTTTCCTTTCCTTTCCTTTCCTTTCCTTTCCTTTCCTTTCCTTTCCTTTCCTTTCCTTTCCTTCCCTTCCCTTCCCTTCCCTTCCCTTCCCTTCCCTTCCCTTCCTCTTTTCTTCCTTTTCTTTCCTTTCCTTCTTATATTTTCCTTTCCTTTCCTTTCCTTTCCTTTCCTTTCCTTTCCTTTCCTTTCCTTTCCTTTCCTTTCCTTTCCTTTCCTTTCCTTTCCTTTCCTTTTTTTTTAAAAAAGGGGGAAATATTTAGCCTTCCAGAGGCCACGTTGCCTGAAACGGCCTCTGGAAGGCAGCTCTCCAACCAGGAAGAAATGGTTGCTTACCTGTTTTGGTTTTGCTGGGAGCCCAAACCGGCTTGTAAAAGCTGGACTTTTTCAAGAGATCCGTCCCCGTCTGGTTTTCCGATCCGTGGCTGGGAATCGCGGAGTCTGGTTTGCGCGGAGGGGGCGTGTTGATGTTTAGCAATGATAATGGGGTAAAAAAAAATAATAATAATGGATCCGCTCTATGATTCCTTATTATGGAAATACAATAAACTTCAGAGCGGCCCTTCACATAAATCATTCCTGACAAAGTTCTCTCCCAGTGTTTTATTTATGTAATAACAGGGTGCTGTAGTCCTCCCCGTGATTTATTGTTAATTACACCCAAAAGGCAGCGAGAGAACAAGGGAAGCCTTTTTTTTTTTCCTTCCTTTTGCTGAGCAGCATTTATATTAACTTCCTCCCTCCCTCCCTGGGTCTATTTGCCTAACGACAAGGCTACATTTCCTTCCTGCCCTCCCCTCCTCTCCCTTCCCTTCCCCTCCATTTGTTTTTCTCTCCAATTATCCTTCCTCCCCTCCCCCTCCATTTATCCTTCCTTCCTCCTCCCTCTTTTTCCTTCCTTCCCTTCCCTTGGTGGGCGTGGCAGGGGAAGGATACTATAAAATCTCCATTCCCTGTCCAATTCAGGAGAAGGATATTGCAAAATCCCCATTTCCTCCCAATCAGCTGGGACTCGGGAGGCAGAGAATAGATGGGGGCGGGTCCAGTCAGAATTTTTACTACCGGTTCTCCGAACTACTCAAAATTTCCGCTACCCGGTTCTCCAGAACTGGTCAGAACCTGCTGAAACCCCACCTCTGTGCTGGCCCCATCACTGGAGGCTTTCAAGAAGAGACTGGACAGCCATCTTTCCGAAATGGTATACGGTAGTCTTCTGCTTGAGCAGAGGTTTAGACTAGATGACCTCCAAGGTCCCTTCCAGATCTGTTATTCTATGTTAAGCGTTGCCAAGACTGCGAGTTGACCCCAAGCACAACCTTAAAAGGGAGGGGGAGAGGGAAACTCAACAGCTCCCCTGCCTCAAGATCCCCGCAGAGTGGTCCTTTGCAGGGAGCCCATCTGCAAAGCTAGCCCAAACTTTCCTCCTCTCCCCCTCCAAGGGATCTCCCCTCCCGAGATCCTGGCCAGGTTCTTAATGGACTCCCCATTATTTCCTATCTCCCATCACCACCACCATTGCGGCCCGGATGCTTTCAAGCCAGCTTGGTAATGGCCGTAATTGGAGGCACGTGCCCTCGCCACGCCGGTGCCCCCAGTTACACAGCCGCGGTTTCAACTCGGAAAGGTCGCCGGGAAAACAGGGGCCTTCAAATTAAGTTATGAATTACAAGCCGAGGACAATATTTTGACGCGCCCGAGCTGGCGGTGTCAGGAGTGGCAGGACGTAATTCACAGATTCATTACCAAATGGAGGTGGGGGGGAGCGGGGGGCGACAGCTGAGCGCAGAAGGCCTCACGGTGGCGACGCGCGGGTGCCCCGATGCCCGCCCGCCTCCTCGCGCAAACGCACACCCGTTCACCTTGCACGGGCGATGCGAATAAGGCGTGCGAGGGGGCAGCGCCCCTTTAAGGCCCCTTGCGAGATAAATGAGGGTGAATAGAGAAGGAAAAAAAGAGCATTAGCATTTAAAACAGGTAATGTTGTAAGTCCTGCCTGCCTCCCTTCCTCCTTCCCTGCCTTACAGCCACGGGGAGATTAAAGTGGGCCTTGGATGCTTAATTGCTTTCATCTTCAGGAAAGTAAAACATACACATCACAACAGCCCTGACAATTTCAAAATATTGATTTTTGTGTTCTCTCGTGCCCCCTCCCTCTCCTCCTCCCCTTTCTATGCCTCCGTTCTTAAACTGGCAGAAAGGAGAAGGGTGCAGCAAACTCTGTGAAGCGCCTCCTGCTTTTTAATGTTCCTTCAGTCCATGCGCCTAATCGTCACATCTTTAAAAAAAAAAAAGACTTCCCACTTCCCTTCCTCGTTCTCTTCCCCTGCTTCTCTGAGCAAGGATGGGCTCCGGAGTCCGCTTCAGTTAAGCTGCCTTGATTAACGAGGGGGATGAACGGCTGGTTAAGTTTCATTTGAGCCCCTGGTTGCCAACTCAACCCGTTCGGGTTGTTTTACGGCCCCGCGCGCACGCGTCATGCTCAGGAAACGGGATAATGCGCGAAGCGACGGAGGGAGAGGGGTTACCGATAGGCCCGCTGAGTCATGGGAATGGCACAGCGATATAGTGGTTGTATCAGCACCTTTTTAAATATACACGATGATCAGTGGTGGGATTCAAATTTTTTTACTACCTGTTCTGTGGGCGCGGCATGGCTTGGTGGGCGTGGCAGGGGAAGGATACTGCAAAATCCCCATTTCCAAAATCCCATTTCCATTTCAGCTGGGACTCGGGAGGCAGAGAATAGATGGGAGCGGGGCAAGTCAGAGGTGGTATTTACCGGTTCTCCGAACTACTCAAAATTTCCACTACCGGTTCTCCAGAACTGGTCAGAACCTGCTGAAACCCACCTCTGATGATGATATACATCCTAATTACGACCATTTTTCTCTTATTCATACAGTATAGTCCATACGGGGGTGGAAAAAGAAACCTGATATCATACAACATATTTATATCTATTGTTTTCATGGTTATAACATAATTCTCTATACATTTATCACTCTATATATTTCTCTATATACAGTCTAGTAATAATATTGCTTGCAATGCGTATTTTTCTGTATAGATTTGTACCTGTATTTGTTTCTAGCTTATTAGTCCTCTTTCACCATTAATTTTCTAACCCTTGCATCTATTATCTAGCCTCATGATGGCAAACCTATGGCACGCATGCCACAGGTGGCACACATAGCCATATCAGTGGGCACGTGGGCTCAGTTCCGGCGTGCATGCACGTGTCGGCCAGCTGATTTTCGGGTCTTCTGAGCCCACCAGAAGTAGGGAAACAGGCTGTTTCCTGCCGCCGGAGGGCCTGGGGGCGGTGGGGAGGGAGAAAACAGCCTGTTTAATAACTTCGGGTGGGACCGGAAGGCCTATTTTTTGCTGTCCCCAGCCTCCAGGGCCTCTCTAGGAGTCTACGGAGGGTGAAAACAGCCTCCCCCCCCGAGGTCCTCCAGAGGCTTAAGATGCCCCATTTGACAACTTCCAGTCCCACCGGGTCTTCTGGTCCCACCCGAAGTTGTTAAACGGGCCGTTTTTGGCCTCCAGAGGACCTCCGGGGGGGGGGGGCAAAGCCATTTTCGCTCTCCCCAGACTCCTAGAGAGGCCCTGGAGCCAGGTAAGAAAGAAAAACAGGCCTACTGGGCCATTGCATGCCAGGAGCAGGGGAGGGGAGGTGGCACACGCATGCGTGGGGGGCGGAGCACATAGAATTATGGGTGTGGGCACATACGCGTGCGACTCCCCCCCTCCCCTCCTGGCACACGATGGCAAAAAGGTTAGCCATCACTGATCTAGCCAATTGTACCATAGGTCCCATATTAGATAATACTCTGTTTCTCCTTTGTCTTTCATTTCCATCGTTAACCTGTCCATTTCGGCGCAGTCTGATATTTTCCTTATTACCATTTCCTCTGTAGGCATACTTCAATTTTTTCCAATTTTGTGCATACGTAATTCTAGCTGCTGTTATCACATGTAACATTAAATATTGAATTCTTTTATTGTATTTCCCCGTTAGTATGCCTAATAGAAATTGTTCTGGTTTTAGGTCAATTAGTTGTGTTATCATCTCCTCTAACCACTCTTTTACCTTTACCCAATATTTTTTCGCCAACGGGCAGGTCCACCACATGTGAATGTTGCTTGTCTTCAGAACCAAAACTGTCTTCGGCCCAAAGCCGCTAAATTTTCCGCTTCGGAAAAAAGCGTTTGTGTCTCTCTTAACGTTGTTTCCACTGACCCCTCCTATTCTCTCTTCCTTCTTCCAGCTACATGAAAGCAACTACGACGCCGGGAAGGCCCTCCAGCGTCTGGTGAGGAAGCCCGTCCCCAAACTGATCGAAAAATGCTGGACGGAAGACGAAGTGGTAAGAAGGCTCGTTTTGGGAGGCTGGCTCTTGTCGGGCTCCGCTTCAATCTCTTGTCGTTTTTGCTCAGATCCTTCACTTTGGAAGGTGGTGAGAGACACAGGGGGTTCTCCCAGCTGCCAGGTTCCCACCTTGCCAGCTTGCACCCAAATCACTCAAAATTAGACATTGCTCTGCTACCTGTTGTGGCCCGCCAATAAAAAGCAAACAGAAAACCTGCACCTCGTGCTTGGCGTCCATCATTGCCTTCAGCACTGGGCTCAGGCCCGAAATGGTGAGACACCAATTGAGCCCGCTTTTGGGGGTGACAGGGTGCTCCCCAGTTGGAATGAAACAAACTAGGTTCCCACCACTTTTTAATACATCCGCTCCAGTCAGATCCTTGACAGTGGTGATAAAACTTAATTGGCCATATTGGTGCCGTTGCAAGTTCATACATTTTCACGCCCCTTCCCAACACCTGGCTCCGTTTGGAAGTCGTGTTTGTCAATCTAAATAAAAATCACTCGATTCCCCCACCCGCTCCCTCCTTCCGGGTGGGCCCCCCCCCCCCCCCCCAGTATGCTTGTGAACATTCGTAACACAGCGAAGGAGCATTGCTTTGACAAGCCCGTAACTTGTGAGTCGCTTGCTCGGCTCCATCATTCGCATTTTTTTTCAAGCCAGATTTCTTGGTTTCGATGGGATGGATGTACCAAGAGAGCCACAGAGAAGGTTATTTCTCATTTTGCAACAACGGCAGCAGAGAAGATTTAAAATGTAGGGTGAGGGATGGGCAGAGGAGGAATTATGTAGGAACACCTCAGGGATAGAACGAAGAACATTGAATCATAGAGATGGAAGGGACCTTGGAGGTCTTCTAGTCCAACCTCCTACACAAGCAGGAAACCCTACACCCGTGATGGCAAACCTATGGCACGCGTGCCACAGGTGGCATGCGTAGCCATATCAGTGGGCACGCGTGCCCAGCTCCGGCGCGCATGTGCGCATCGGCCAGCTGATTTTCGGGTCTTCTGGGCCCACCAGAAGTAGGGAAACAGCCTGTTTTCTGCCTCCAGAGGGCTTGGGGGCGGTGGGGAAGGCCCGTTTTTCTTTCTTACCTGGCTCCAGGGCCTCTCTAGGAGTCTGGGGAGGGTGAAAACGGCCTTCCCCACCCCCACTTCCCCGGAAGCCGAAAACAGCCCGTTTTAACAACTTTCAGTGGGACTGGAAGGCCCGTTTTTTGCTGTCCCCAGCCTCCAGGGCCTCTCTAGGACTCTGGGGAGGGCAGAAACGGGCTTCCCCACCCCCCCAGAGGTCCTCTGGAAGCCGAAAACACCTCATTTGACAACTTCCGGTCCCACCGGGTCTTCTGGTCCCACCGGAAGTTGTTAAATGGGCCATTTTTGGCCTCCGGAAGACCTCCAGGGGGGTGAGGAAGGCCGTTTTCGCCCTCCCCAGACTCCTAGAGAGGCCCTGGAGCCAGGTAAGAAAGAAAAACGGGCCTACTGGGCCATTGCGTGGCAGGAGCAGGGTAAGGGGGGGGGTCATGCGTGGGGGCAGGGCGCATAGAATTATGGGTGTTGGCATGCGTGCGTGCGACTCCCCATCACCACCACACCTCCTGGCACGCGATGGCAAAAAGGTTAGCCATCACTGCCCTACACTATTTCAGACAAATAGCTATCCAGTCTCTTTTTAAAAAACCACAATGTTGGAGCACCCACAACTTCTGGAGGCAAGTTGTTCCGTTGATTAATTGTTCTCACTCTCAGGAAATTTCTCCTTAGTTCCAGGTTGCTTCTTTCCTTGGTGAGTTTCTGTTCATTGGTTGCTTCTTGTCCTGCCTTCAGATGCTTTGGAGAATAGGTTCACACACACACACACACACACACACACACACACACACACACACACACACACCGTCTTCTTTGTGGCAGTCCCTCAAATATTGGGAGACTGCTCTCATGTCTCCCCTAGTCCTTCTTTTCATTAGAGAGACAGTGAAGGTCAGATAAGCACATAACTTGAGTTTCCTAAGGCTAGGATTTGATGCTTGGCATCCATCCTAGGTTGTTGAAAATAAGGTCACTTGCAGACATGACGGCACAGAGTTCCAGAAAGTTGGATGGAGAAGAAATGGAGTCAGCTTTGTAACTTCTGGAGAGGCCAGCTCGTTGCCCTCTCGGCTCATTTGTCCCAAAGGAACTTTTTTTCTCAAGAGGCAATGGGACTTTCTTGTTTTTCTTCAAAGACGTTTCGCTTCTCCTCTGAGAAGCTTCCTCAGCTTCCTCTCCTCCGAGAAGCTTCCTCAGCTTCCTCTCCTCCGAGGAGCTTCCTCAGCTTCCTCTCCTCCGAGGAGCTTCTTCAGCTTCCTCTCCTCGAAGAAGCTTCCTCAGCTTCCTCTCCTCCGAGAAGCTTCCTCAGCTTCCTCTCCTCCGAGGAGCTTCTTCAGCTTCCTCTCCTCGAAGAAGCTTCCTCAGCTTCCTCTCCTCCGAGAAGCTTCCTCAGCTTCCTCTCCTCCGAGGAGCTTCTTCAGCTTCCTCTCCTCCGAGAAGCTTCTTCAGCTTCCTCTCCTCCGAGAAGCTTCTCCTCCGAGAAGTTCTTCAGCTTCTTCTCCGAGGAGCTTCTTCAGCTTCCTCTCCTCGAAGAAGCTTCCTCAGCTTCCTCTCCTCCGAGAAGCTTCCTCAGCTTCCTCTCCTCCGAGAAGCTTCTTCAGCTTCCTCTCCTCGAAGAAGCTTCCTCACTTCCTCTCCTCCGAGAAGCTTCCTCAGCTTCCTCTCCTCTGAGAAGCTTCCTCAGCTTCCTCTCCTCCGAGGAGCTTCTTCAGCTTCCTCTCCTCCGAGAAGCTTCTTCAGCTTCCTCTCCTCCAAGAAGCTTCTCCTCCAAGAAGTTCTTCAGCTTCTTCTCCGAGGAGCTTCTTCAGCTTCTTCTCCTCCGAGAAGCTTCCTCAGCTTCCTCTCCTCCGAGAAGCTTCCTCAGCTTCCTCTCCTCCGAGGAGCTTCCTCAGCTTCCTCTCCTCCGAGGAGCTTCTTCAGCTTCCTCTCCTCCAAGAAGCTTCTCCTCCAAGAAGTTCTTCAGCTTCTTCTCCGAGGAGCTTCTTCAGCTTCTTCTCCGAGAAGCTTCCTCAGCTTCCTCTCCTCCAAGAAGCTTCCTCATTTTCTTCTCATCAGCTGAAGAAGCGAAAACATCTTTGGAGAAAAAGACCAGAAAGTTCAGTTGTCTCCTGAAAAAGCACCTTTGGGACAACTACAACAGAGGTGGTATTCAGCCGGTTCGAACCGATTTGGGCGAATCGGTAGCGGAAATTGCTCTATGCTGTACTATTTAGGCATGTTTTTTTAGGCCAGGCACATGTGCAGAAGGCGCCCGTACCAGCAAAGCACATGCGTGGAAGGCCAGACGCATGCGTGGAGGTGGCGTGACTGTGCACACGCTCACCTTTTCGGTGCTGGGCGAACCGGTACGGACTAGATGACTGAGAACCTCCATAGACATCTTGGCTCGTTTGTCTTCCAGTTGTCGGAACTCAATCTTCCCTTGCAATTTTTTTGGGTGGGGGTGGGGGTGGGGGGAGTCTCCTTTCTGAGGGTGGATAGGCCCGGCGTAATATTTTTAGCATCCTTGAAATCAGAAACCCTTAATCGGAGGAATGAGAAAGGGCTTGGCTCCGATTAGCAAGCCAGTGTTCGAAATGCCGCCTCTTTTCCAGCTCCGCTTGCGCCATCCAAAGAACGAAGCCCTCTAAATTTGTGCTCAACTGCCCCTCCGTTGCCTGTGCGTTTGGACAATAGACAGTAGAGTCGGAAGGGACCTTGGAGGTCTTCTAGTCCAACCCCCTGCTTAGGCAGGAAACCCTACACCATTTCAGACAAAGGGTTATCCAACCTCTTCTTAAAAACTTCCAGTGTTGGAGCCTTCACAACTTCTGGAGGCAAGTCGTTCCACTGATTAATTGTTCTCACTGTCAGGAAATTTCTCCTTAGTTCTAAGTTGCTTCTCTCCTTCATTAGTTTCCACCCGTTGCTTCTCAGGTGCTTTGGAGAATAGCTTGACTCCCTCTTCTTTGGGGCAGCCCCTGAGATATTGGAAGACTGCTATCATGTCTCCCCTAGTCCTTCTTTTCATTAAACTAGACATTCCCAGTTCCTGCAACCATTCTTCATATGTTTTATCCTCCAGTCCCCTAATCCTCTTTGTTGCTCTTCTCTGCACTCTTTCTAGAGTCCCCACATCCTTTTTATATCATGGCGACCAAAACTGGATGCAGGATTCCAAGTGTGGCCTTACCAAGGCCTTATAAAGTGATATTAACACTTCACGTGATCTTGGACACATGCAGAGGGGAAAAAACGCAGGGGCCATTTTTCCCTTTCCAGCCGAGGGATGATAGATCCAAGATTAATCAACGTTGCACAACGTTGCATCTGTCTTTCAGGGCTGCAATTTCTCTCTCTCTTTTTTTTTATTTTTAGTTTTCTATTTAACTGAGATCGCTCAGGCTTTCGGCCCTTCAGCCGTGGATTTCCTTTTTTTTTTTTTTTTAGTCTCGGTTGAGAAATGCGGAAGCGTGCTTAAAAAAGCAGCTTGTTCGTTCTCTTCCCCGAGCAATTGACTCCATCCACAAAAGGAGACCGATCCCAGAATGCTTTGTAGTTTCTTAGCAACGGGGCGAAGTTTGTTTTAGCTGGCTGGGCGCTCAAGGAAAGCACATCTTGTTCCTTCTGTGTGCAGAAACAACCGAAGAACGTACGGCTTCAAAACACGAAACTTAAACAAACTGGCAGCACAGATAATCCCTAGTGGGGTGGAGTCGGGGCAATTGAATGGAGCTGAGTGTTTACTGGCCGGATGCCCTTCCTGTCGCCAGTGCGGAGTTTTATTCAGCAGATATATTCTCATTGTGCCCAGAGAGAGAAATATCTGCCTCTACCTAGGATCGAACTCACAGCCTCCTGACTGTAAGGCGAGAGCTCCACCTCTAGGCTATGCACCACACCACTCTTCCAATATTCCAGAGATCTGAGCATGAAATGCACCAAGGATATCAATCTTCAGGCTCGGCTTAAAAGAATTTTTGTCCTGCACCCAGTGCTGGGAATGTCTTATATCTGGGATTATAGGAGTTTTTACAGGCCTACACGCTCGTATTCGAAAGAAATGCACCCTTTCTTAATGAAAGAGTTCCCCTACATGTCTTACTCCATTATAGTAGTGCCCAAAATTGTGGAAACCTTTTGGGAAAAGTGTATTTTTTTATTTTAAACACCACTTTTTTTTTTGGGGGGGAGTTTCAAAGTTAATCATATTCCACTGCTGGAATGGCCTGGGAATCACATGATCACAGGAATGCCGCAACGGTTGTTAGTGCGAGAACCGGTCATAAGTCCCTTTTTTTCCCCCAGTGCCGTCGAAACTCCAAAGGTTCGCTAAATGAATCGTCGTAAATTGGGGACGACCTGTGGAAAAACCCCAGTGCTGAAAACGGAGGAGTTCTGTTCTGAACCCAGAGAGATTGACGGATCTCTCTTTTAAGACGCTAACTGGAATTTGTTTCTGCACTTTTTTTGTGCATGCATTTATATATATACACTGCTCAAAAAAAATAAAGGGAACTCAAGCAGAAGACATCCGAGATCTGAATGAATGAAATAGCCTCATTAAATACTTTGTGCGTTACATACAGTAGTTTTGTGTTCCCTTTAGTTGTTTGAGCAGTGTATAAACTACTGTATGTAAAGAACAAAGTATTTAATAAGGCTATTTCATTCATTCAGATCTCAGATGTCTTCTGCTTGTGTTCCCTTTATTTTTTTGAGCAGTATATATACATATATAGATATAGATATAGATATAGATATAGATAGATGGATGGATGGAGGGAGGGAGGAAGAGAGGGAGAGAGGGAGAGAGAGGGAGAGAGATTGGCTAGCAAACGCAAGGATCCTTTTCCCTTCTCCGCAACTGCTCCAAGAAACTACCGCTTTCGTTAAGAAGGCAACGGATGTCTGCTTTTGTGGCAAGCGGCCCCACAAATTATTATTAAGGAAGTCATTTTAGTAATAGGCTTCCCAGCCCGAGTAATAAACAGGGAGTTTAAATGTTGCTAAGAAAAGAGATTAGGCTCCTTAACTGGCTTTGAAAGGATGAGAGCCCATTATAATTATGTCTCTCTTGAAATAAGAAGCTATTCTCTGCTTAAGAACTTCTAATTTTTAATGTAGGAAAAGCTTGTTTTTTTTTTTTTTTAACCAGTCCTTAAATCCTCGGATCCTTAGACAGAGCAAAAAAAAGGGCTTTGAGTTCATATCCATCCGTCTGATTCCCAAACAGGCGGGGCACCCCGGGTTTTTTTCCCCCCTCCCAGAGGAAAAATCTCCTCCCCCCGCCCTGCCGTCCTTGTGTCCTTGACTCCGCCGCTTGCAATTTGTAATTTCCATTTTCATTTCGTGCGGTGTGGATCCCCCAACCTTTTGATCTGAGCCTGCCTGACAGCAAGCTATTTGTCTTCCTTTCTTTTTCTTCTTCTTCTTCTTCTTCTTTTTTTAACATTCCCCCTGCTATGGCATTTAAAAACTATACTTCAAAGGGAGCCACCACCACCCCACCCCACCTGGTCTGGGCACACTTATGCTTCATTCATGGAGCTCCATATTCAGGAGCTTTGAAAAATGATGTCGCTTTCCGTCCGCAACCATAATAGAGCAGGTGAAGGAAGCTCTCCATCCATCCTGGCTTGCTCCCCCCCACCCCGCCCCCTTCCCGCTCAGTTATTTAAACCGTGCGGCTGTAGAGCCGTGATGGCGAACCTGTGGCATGTGTGCAAGAGGTGGCACGCAGAGTCCTCTCTGGGCATGCGTGCCATCGCCAGCTACTCTTCTGGTTTCCAGCGTGCCAGCCAGCTGGTTTTCGGGGGTGCCAGAGTGCCGGAAAACAGCCAAAAAACAGGCTGTTTCTGGGCCATTTTCAGGCCATTTTTCAGGTGTTTTCCGGGCTGTCTTTTGGGCTGTTTTTGGCCCAAGAAACAGCCTGAAAACAGCCAAAAAACGCATTGGTTTTGCGCTGGCCAGCTAGTCTTCAGGGTTTGCGGTGCTCCAACGCGCACACATGCCCGCGTGTTCCAGTTTCGGCACGGTGCCAAAAAGCTTCGCCATCACTGCTCTAGAGCTTCCTTCGAGGGGGGCGCTATTATTTAATTCTAAGTTGGTTGTGAGGTCACTTTTTTCATCTCATCTCCCTAGTTATCATTTCTTGATCCTTCCAAGGAAGGGTAACATCTTGGGACACTAATGATGATCTGGTTGAACGGAAGGTTTCAAAGAACCGTTGGAAGAAATGTCCATCTGGGTTCAGTTCCAAGTGGGGAGAAAAACACTGGAAACATGGAGGCTGATTGGAAAGATGGTTTAATGGTGAAGCAGAACCACCAGGCACGTGTGATTCTGGGTAGCTGGCCACATGGAGTGGAGAGTGAGTGTTATTTACACCCTCTCTTGGGCTTTGAACTTGAGCTTCCTGTTCCTGTGGCAAAGTCATGTATTTTGTTGGTTGCTGTAATCAGACTCCCATCTGCAGTCATGTTTGTCTGAATCAAGTTTGGTTGAACCTTGGGCTGATGTAATGAAGGGGCTTGGTTGTGCCATGTGGTGAGCTCTGCTGATAGATGATCCTGTTATGTCCTAGAGGGTGAAGGCTGGCCCAGTCTTTTGTCTTGTAGATAGGCTGGCCCAATCTTTTGTCTTGTAGATAGGCTGGCCCAGTCTTTTATCTTGTAGATAGGCTGGCCCAGTCTTTTGTCTTGTAGATAGGCGTGGCACCAAAATATCTGCTGGGGGCAGGGAGCTGGAGCTGAGTTTCTGTCTCCCTGAAGATTTCTATTTCCCTTTTAGGGGAAATATTCTGCCTTTTTAATATTTCCTAAAATATTTCATTCTTCTAGGGAGAGGGGTGGGTGCTTTCTACAGAACGTTGAGAGGATGTATGTATGTAGGCTTGTAACCCAGAGAAGAAGCTACGATGAAGCGAGTAACCGCCGTCCCACCTTCTGAAGGTTGGATTGGTTCCGTTTTGCTCGACTCTGGGAAGGAATTTGAAGACCTGCAAACCTTCAACCCCCTTGGACTTGGAACTCATCTTCCCTTGGATTCATAGGATGGCCTTCTGAATAAACCTGAACTGAAGGGTGGACCACAAGAAGAAGGTTCCAAGAAACTGGACCACGGAGAGATGCCTCGTGAGGTCCGAACGACGGGTGGCCAATATTTTTTCCCTTCTTCGGATCCAAGATTTCTTGTGCTGTCCTGTTAAATTTAGCTTCTTGGCTGCCAGGTATCAGTTGCAAGTCCTCATCCCTGACTTTTTTCCGTCTCGTTGAGGTGGATCATTGTGCTTATGGGCTCTGCTGGGCGATATTGGTCACGCCAGAGCTTATGCATTTAGAATAGCCAGCCAACCCCCCTGCTTTTCCTCTTGGCTGGCTCGGAATAATTTCAGCCTCTCAAATCCCACGTTTCAGTTATGAATTGGAATCAGGGAGGCGTGCAAAAGCGGTTGGAGAAGAGGCATATTGACCGAATGTCGTGGGGGTTTTTTTTTCCCCACTTTACTCTGATGCTTCCATTTCGAGATGTGTTTTGGAAATGAGCTTCTTTCTGGCCCACAAGAGCCGACTCGGGCCGGTCGTGTTCCGAGCGGGACTTTTTAGGGGCCGAGAAACTCACGTGAGTTGCCCTGGACCGTTGCCATGGAACTAAGATCAGGATAGAAAAAAACCTAAAGGACAAGAATTCTTTTCAATTACCTGCAAGTTGGGACAAGTCCTGTCTCTGGCGAAGATCCTCTGATTAAGCGGAGAAAAATCCGCCGCAATTTGTCGTCTCTTGCGAGAGCTGCAGATGGCCTCAAAGTTTTTCGCTCTTTGGTCAGAAAGAGGTTCTTTATGCATTTCTTTTTTTGAGCAGTTTCGTGGTTTTTTTTTAAAACCGAAAAACATTTGCCGGTTGGTTATAAGAAAGAGTTTTGGTTTTGGGGTTTTTTTTACTTTATTTTAACTGTTGGTTTTGCTCAAGGACAACCGGTTTGTTTCCTTCCACGGGTTGCTGGGATTTGGATCGCATCCTGTCTTTTCTTCCAGAGCAAAATTCCTACAAAATCGCCAAGGTTATGGTCAACATCCATAACTTGTCTGTGAACTGTTTTGAATGCAGATGGTCCCAATCCTGAAATATAGCAGTTCTGGCTGTTAACTAAGTAGCCAAACAGTTGTAAATCTACCCATGAATCTGGTGATTCCTCTTTTTTTCCTTCTCTTTCTCCTTCTCCTTCTCCTTTTCATCTTCCTCTCCTTCCGCTCCTCCCCCTTTTCCTCTCTTCTTCTTCCCCCTCTTCTCTTCCCTCCTCCTCTCCCTCCTTCCTCCACTTCCATCTCCACCTCTTTCTTCTCTAGTTATTTTGACTACATATCACCCATTACTCTATGCCAGTGGTCTGCAATCTTAAATACTCAAAAGAGCCATTTGGACCCATTTCCCACAGAAAAGAAAACACCGGGAGTCACAAAACCTGGGTGGGCGTGGCCAACTCGATGTCACTCACTTCCACCAGTCACATGACCCATCCCTCCAGCCACGCCTACCCAGCCGGTCATTAGGGTAGCGAACCAGTTGTTAAAAAACACCAGGAACCACAAAATCCTTTTGACATCTCTCTCTCTCCCCTCCCTCCCTCTCTCCCCCTCTCTCTGTATCTCTCGATGTCTCTCTCTCTCTCTCTCTCTCTCTCTCTCTCTCTCCCGCTCTCTCTATGTCTCTCCCTCTCCCGCTCTCTCTGTATCTCTCTATGTCTCTCTCTGTATCTCTCTGTCTCCCTCTCCCGCTCTCTCTGTATCTCTCTCTCTCTCTCTTTCCCACTCTCTCTGTATCTCTCTATGTCTCTCCCTCTCCCGCTCTCTGTATCTCTCAATGTCTCTCTCTCTCTCTCTCTCTCTATGTCTCTCCCTCTCCCGCTCTCTCTGTATCTCTCTATGTCTCCCTCTCCCGCTCTCTCTGTATCTCTCTATGTCTCTCCCTCTCCCGCTCTCTCTGTATCTCTCTCTCTCTCTTTTCCACTCTCTCTGTATCTCTCTATGTCTCTCCCTCTCCCGCTCTCTGTATCTCTCTGTCTCTCTCTCCCACTCTCTCTGTATCTCTCTCGGTCTCTCCCTCTCCCTCCCGCGCTCTCTGTATCTCTGTCTCTCTCTCCCGCTCTCTCTCTCTCTCCCCTCCCTCCCTCTCTCCCCCCTCTCTCCCCCTCTCGGTATCTCTCTGTCTCTGCCCTGGCCACTTCTCCATCCCTTACCTTCTCAGGCCAGACGAGGAGTGACTGGGAGGGGAGGTCGAGGAGCGGGGCCAGCCAGTGGTGGGATCACCTGACAGGGAGCCACAGCAGAGGGTCCAAAGAGCCGCATGCGGCTCCAGAGCCGCAGGTTGCTGACCCCTGCTCTATGCAATTCCCCCCCTCCCATTTTCCCATAGAAGAAGATGTGGCAGGCCTGAAGGCCCAAATGTAAAAGATGGCTTCCAGATCTGAAGACCAATGAGCGTAAATTATGGCCTGGGGGCCAAGACAGAAGAAACCAGAGTGAATCTTCTGCTGCTTGGAAATTCTGGCGGTTGGGACAGCTGGATTCCTTCCGAAATCCAGCTTTTACGCCACGCCTGTCTCTTATTCTTCCAGCTTCTATACTTAGCACTTTCTCCAGTCTTTCCTTCTGTTTCCGTAACTCTCGTTTTTTGAAGTTCCCAGCTCTGAGGATCAAAACACCTCAGCGTACAGGAGCACTAATCCGGTTTGCGGGAACATAAAACCCGCAGAGCAGTGTGATCTAATATAACATCTTACGGGGGGAAAAAAAACACCTGATTTTATTTTAGAATAGCTTGGCAGTCAAGTCGCAGTAGGAGATCTTGGCAGCTGCTCAGATGGCTGCAGTGTGCAGGGTTTGCTGGCGTCGACACTGGATCACTCCAGATTTAAGCGCAGAGTTCTGTGTGTGTATGTGTGTGCTTCTTTTATGCTTAGAAAAGCTTTAATGGGGATCTTTTTTTAAAAAAAAAAAAAACTTTCATCAGGCATGGATTATTCTCCTGCATTCGACAACTTGAACGGAGCTCAGCTTTTGGCGTATTCTCAGGACCGCTGAGCCGTAGGGAAAATATTTATATTTTTGGGCAGGTGGGGAATTGATATGAATGGGATTGGGAGAGCAAATGGACTTTTGCTAGCTCCATCTCCGTTCCTTGTCAGGTGGCTTTTTAAGCAGCTATTTTTCCGGCTCGCTTACAGGGAATAAAAATTCCCTGTAAGCAGAAAAAAAAATTGTTTTTATTCCTAGGTGGTTCGAGAGGGGGAACCGTGCAAAATTTGGACCAGTGCTTTTTTGGGGGGTGGGAGTGGAGGAATCAAGAAGCAAACTAACAATGCCCTTCTTGTCTTAATCTCTTAATCTTATCTGTGTAAATCTTTCTCCCTTCGGGGGTTATCCTCAGATGCCACCTTGTACTGTATTAGTTCCTGTCCTTTGGTAGCTCCCAAGGGTGGGAGTGGGGGGAGGCACCCTAAAGCCACAGCCCCTAACCACATTCAGTTGGGTTTACTCCCAGGGAAGTACCTGCAGAAGGTTGCAACCCGAATTAAATCCTTAAAAAGAGGAAGGGGTGGGGGCAGAGCAGGCTGTTCAAACCCACCAGCTCTTTGCTAACATCAGAAAAACCCATCACTGGGATGCAGGGATAGGTTCTACTTACCTTTACTACCAGTTCCCATTGCTCATGCGCCGGCGTGCTCTTCTGTGCATGCGCATATCACCTATGATGACGTCTGGGTCAGTGGGCGGAGCCTCCTGCCGGTTTTACTACCGGTTCTTGCAAACCGGTCTGAACCAGGGGGCAACCCACCACTGCTAGGATGTCCTGTGGATGTTTAGAGCCTTTTTGATTTTTTTTAAAAAATATATATATATATTTGGTGTAATCCTACCCCAGATGTTTTGTCTTTCCGGGGTTTAATTACCCGGAAAGCACTGATGGTGCAGGAAAGCAGCCCACCAGGGTACCAGGGACGAGCAGAGTGTGACCAAAATAAGCCCCCTCCCCACCTCTGTGCCTTTGCTTCCAGCCTTTGGGAATCAAGAAAATCAGCCACGCGTCCCGAAGCTCACCTGAACAACGACCCTCCGTGGTTGTCTGGAGCTCGGCCTTGTTGCCGCTTCCGGGGTCTCCGGTGGCTTCAGACAAGGGCAGAGTTTCGTGTTGTGACCTAGGCCCAAGTAGTTATTGCCAGACACAATCAGTCCTAGACAAACATATTTTATTAGAACAGCTGAGAATTACTTCATTCTCAGCTTAGTCCAAATTAAGTCCAAAACAAATTCTTCATGAACAGTCCTTTGGCCTTATCACCAACCTTTGTCTCCTTTGGCACCCTGCCAAAGGCTTTTCTTGGCAAAGCCCCATGAAGTTCAGAAGCCAACAAGAAACAAATGTAGCAACGGTGCTTTCCTACAAAGAGCCCAAGAGCCTTTGCTGCTCTTTTAAGCCTTCTGGGAGGGGCCAATCATCTCCTGGCCTTACTCCCAAGTGGTCCTTTTTGCTTTAGCTGCTCTTGCCTTCTGGCAGCTCTTCTCATGCGTGCACTAGGAACAGGCTCCTCCTGTTCCTCTGCCTCTGCTATCTGCTTCTGGAGGCTCCGGAGTGCGTGCATTGCTGCCAGATGGCTCTGGCCCTATCTCTGCCTCCGACGCAGAGCCCTTGTCTGGGCCTTCCCAACTCCAGGACTGGCCCATTGTCCTCCCCAGCCTCCTCACTGGCCAGCTCCGCAGGCTGCTGGTGGACCACAACAGTTGGTTTATAAGAGCTGCAAGACAGCAGTGGCCGACCAGGGGAAGAAGGGACTGCCAGGCATCCCTGTTGGGCCAGCTTTGGCTGGCGTGGGGAAAAGCCGGTTGTTGTCGGGATGGGAGACCACTTGGAGATCCCACAGCCAGACAAAGAAGCCGGCCTCTTCTGTACTACTGCAGCGAAAAATAAAAAAAAATTCCTTTTTCCTGTCCCTTTCTCTTAAATTAGCCTGCCGTATTATGGGGGTACTTTCCCCTCCCACTTCTCTCTGCCCCCCTAATCCCCGATAGTCGGCTCTGTCACCACAGTCCGCTTCCACGTTTCAAGCCTTTTGAAAGACGGGGAACAAGGATCTCCCCTTTCCCCTTCGTCCGTTCGAATGCCCCAGGCCAGGTTGGGGGGTTACTCCTCCACTTCCCTGGGCATGAAAAGCATGCTTTGTGGAGTGGGGGGGGAGATCCTGGTTTGGGATCTGGGTTAGTGTTAGTCTCCCTCGCTGGGCCCCCGAGAGCAAAAGCAAAGGGGGCATGGACAGAGAGAAGCCATGGTTTGTAGTCTGTTGGCTTGTTTGTCGGCACTTCTCCGATTTCCCCCCGGTGCCGTTGCCTGGCAACCCGGGGCCGGAGCCATCGGCACACAAGGTTGGCGGGTGATGGATAGCCAGGGCCAAAGCTGGCAGGAAACTGCAGGGCTCGGAGTGTGGGAGGGGGGGGAGAGGCCTTGGCCGGGGCGGGCAGATGCAGTGGGGATATGCGGAGAGTCATTAATCCGGGTCAGCTGTTGGAGAGGAAGATTAAAGGCTCTGTGTTTGGGGGGGGGGATAAAAGAGGTTGTTGGGGAGGGGGGGGGCCTTTGTGTGGGGTTGCACGAGGCCAAAGCCCGCATAGTCTGCGTGGCCAGAGCGTCCCTTGTTCAGATGCCTTGCAGGGGAATAACCTTGCAACTTGGGTTAAAAAATATATATATATATTTTAGCTTTTTCTGACTTGCTGCGATGCTGTGGCGCCAGGGGTGTCCAGCCTTGGTGTCTTAAAAAGACCTGTGGACTTCAACTCCCAGAATTCCCCAGTCAGTCTTTGCCTCCTTCCGAGGGGTGGGAGAGAGAGAGGGGCTGGCCTAAGGCCTCCCAGCTGGCTTTGTGCCTAAGGTTTGGATTAGAACTCCTAGCTGGCTGCCTTAGCCACTCTACCAACCAACTAAATAGTTAAGAGCATTATCTATCTATCTATCTATCTATCTATCTATCTATCTATCTATCTACCTACCTACCTACCTACCTACCTACCTATTTCCCTTCCTCCCTCCATCTATCTATCTATCTATCTATCTATCCATCATTTTTCTCCAACATACCTACCTACCGATCAATCAATCAACCAAATTTACTGGCTACATATCTATATCTACCTATTAAATTTATTGGATGTGTATCTATCTATCTATCTATCTATCTATCTATCTATCTATCTATCTATCTATCTATCTACCTACCTACCTACCTACCTACCTATTTCCCTCCCTCCCTCCATCCATCTATCTATCTATCCATCTATCTATCTTTTTCTCCAACATACCTACCTACCTACCTACCTATCAATCAATCAACCAAATTTACTGGCTACATATCTATTAAATTTATTGGATGTGTATCTTATCTACCTACCTACCTTCTTACCTACCTATTTCCCTCCCATCTATCTATGTGTCTGTCTGTCTGTCTGTCTGTCTGTCTGTCTGTCTATCTATCTGTCTATCTATCTATCTATCTATCTATCTATCTATCTATCTATCTATCTATCTATCATCTGTTATTTTTCTCCAACATCTCTCTCCCTCCTCCTCTCCCTCTCTCTCTATATCTATCTATCTATCTATCTATCTATCTATCTATCTATCTATCTATCTATCTATCTACTCTGCAAAGCACAGATTGCAGTGGCTGAATGTGTGAACCAGGACACCCAATTATATATATAGGAGATATATGTCTCCTATATATATAATTGGGTGTCCTGGTTCACACATTCAGCTAATGCAATCTGTGCTTTGCAGAGTCTGTCATTCCATCATTTACATCCTCTTTATCTCCTTTTTATACAGTTCCGGGCAGTGTAATGGAAACCCCCGCCCCCCGACAGTATCCATAAAAGGCACGCTCAGGTCTTAAAGCCTCCCCCAAAATCGCCCACAGAGGGCTGTCTCCCCCCTCCTCCCTAAAAACAATCCTTCTCCAGCTTGCCAGAGGCTGTGTAGCTGCATTCACACAACCTTCTCAGCCCAAAACCAACTATTTACCGCTTCGGCACGATGGCTGAGCTTAAGGGAGGGCAGCAGAGAGCTGCCACTGGCCGCACGGCTGGCTTCAACTGCTGGTTGCACCAAGGCTAAAGCATCTGGGAGGGAACAAAATGGCACCATCTGAAAACACACACACACAAACACACACCAATTTCCAGGGGGCCCCGATTGCAATCCTTGGCGGCTACCGCTACCCATTTCCTCCCTCGACAAGCGGCGGCTTTTCTCGTTCTCGCTACCTTGATAAACGCGCCATCTGAGAGAGCTCCGTTAGCCAGAACGTAATGACTTTGTGTATCTTGTCAACACTATTTGTTTCGGGAGATAAAATACGGGGGGGGGGGGGGGGCGCCGTCCGAGAGGCCTCACATATGCAGAAGCCTGGCGTGCTTTCCTCCTAACTCCAGCTCGGTTATTTACAACTGTCCGTGTCCCCACCCCCCACCCCCCACCCAAACCTCCACACTGTTTACACATTGTGGCAGGGACACAGACCAAAGACCCTTATAAATTACGTCGCGGTGGGAACACAGAGGAGCATCGACACTGGGGGCGGGGGGGGGGAGAGACCCAGACCCCCTCGGCGGCTGTGTTGACACCCATCCATAGCCATGGCAACTGGGTTTTTGCAGAGCGATGATCCCCCCACCCCCCACCCCCGGCCGTTTGAATGTCTTCATGCCAATGTTTTATAAAGGGGGTGTGATGCCCAGCTGTGCCACGTTCCAAAAGAGCCCCCTCCCCTGTGCCTGTCCATCCCCCCCCCTCCAACAGTCCTTAGAAATAGACCCCCCCCCCCGCCCCCATAAATCTACCTCGGTCCTGCTTGTCACAGCAGCAGCATCGCTTAGAATAATAATAATTAAAAAAAAACGGGTACGGGGGTTATAAATAAGACATTAAAAGGTTGCCAGAGGAAGTGCCAGAAAGGCAGATTTGCAAGACAAGTGTGGGGCGCAGGGTGTATTTATGTATTTTAGTTTTAGTTTGAATGTTTTAAATTTTAGTTTGAATGTTTTAAATTTTGGGCCAAAATCATATAATTCTTTTTTTAAAAAAATTAAATTTTGTATTGGTATGTGTTTTAGTTCTGGCTGTGCATCGCCCTGAGTCCACTTGGAGAAGGGCGGGATATAAATTGAATGAATGAATGAATGAATGAATGAATGAATGAATGAATAAATAAATAAATAAATAAATAATATTTATTTATTTATTTATTTATTTATTTATTTATTTATTTATTTATTTATTTATTTGTCAGATTTATATGTTGCCCTTCTCCCATAGGACTCGGGGTGGCTCACAACAATAAAACAATCCGACAATAGATAAAAATTAAATAATATTAAAAATCCCCAAATCCCCAAGTTAAAATCCACAGGCAGATCAGGGATGTTGCTGAAAGAGCCATGTCTTTAGGTCGACGCGGAAGGTGCTGTGTGTGTGTGTGTGCATCTCCTCCTTTTGCAAAATAATTAAGGGTTTCCTTTGTTTTGGGGGGGGGCTGCTGGAAGAGGTTAAACTACTAGAGCATTTCATCTCGTGGGTTTTTTTCCCCCAAATTTTGCTTCCTTGCAAAGGGGCCAATTTCCTTGATCCCAGTGTGGACAGGACCCTCGACAATCCCGGCCCATAGATTAAAACCCTCCTGTGTTGTGTTGTGTTGTGTTGTGTTGTGTTGTGTTGTGTTGTGTTGTCAGCTTCTTCCCTGCTCCTTGGGTAAAGATGAAAGTTATTCCCAGAAGGTTGCAAACCAGTTTTAATTACAGGATGTGGAATTTGGGGAGGGGAGACACAGCAGGAAGACCAGAACCAGGGATGTCTATTTTAAAAAAGGTTATTTTTAAAAGTTGGGTTTCTTTTTTTCCTTTTCTTCTCACAGCAGAAGGAAACAGTCAACCCCTTCACCATTCAGGGGCCTCAAGTTAGTATTTTAAATACCATGTTTCCCCGAAAATAAGACCCTGTCTTATATATATATATTGTCTTATATATATATATTTTGAACCCTGAAATAAGCGCTTGGCCTTATATTGCCATGCGCTGAAAAGCCCGATTGGGCTTATTATCAGGGGTGTCTTATTTTGGGGGAAACAGGATGGATGGATGGATGGATGGATGGATGGATGGATAGATAGATAGATAGATGGATGGATAGATAGATAGATAGAATAGATAGATAGATAGATAGATAGATAGATAGATAGATAGATAGATAGATAGATAGATAGATAGACAGACAGATAGACAGACAGGCAGGCAGGCAGATGCTGTGGTTTCCTAGATAGATCGATAGATGATAGATAGATAGATAGATAGATGATAGATAGATAGATAGATAGATAGATAGATAGATAGATAGACAGACAGACAGACAGATGGATTAGATATAATAGATAGAAAGGTAGATAGATAGATAGATAGATAGATAGATAGATAGATAGATAGATAGATAGAATAGATACCGAGTTTCCCCGAAAATAAGACCCTGTCTTGTATTTTTCTTTGAATCTTGAAATAAGCGCTTGGCCTTATATTGCCATGCGCTGAAAAGCCCGATTGGGCTTATTATCAGGGGTGTCTTATTTTGGGGGAAACAGGATGGATGGATAGATAGATAGATAGATAGATAGATAGATAGATAGATAGATAGATAGAATAGATACCGAGTTTCCCCGAAAATAAGACCCTGTCTTGTATTTTTCTTTGAATCTTGAAATAAGCGCTTGGCCTTATATTGCCATGCGCTGAAAAGCCCGATTGGGCTTATTATCAGGGGTGTCTTATTTTGGGGGAAACAGGATGGATGGATGGATGGATAGATAGATAGATAGATAGATAGATAGATAGATAGATAGATAGATAGATAGATAGATAGACAGATAGATGATAGAATAGATAGATAGATAGATAGAATAGATACCGAGTTTCCCCGAAAATAAGACCCTGTCTTATATTTTTGTTTGAATCCTGAAATAAGTGCTTGGCCTTATTGCCATGTGCTCAAAAGCCCAATTGGGCTTATTATCAGGGGTGTCTTATTTTGGGGGAAACAGGGTATCCAAACTGGGCACTACATTGGGCCATGAAAATTCATCTAGAGTAGGACAGCAACGGGAAACTTCCCCCCCCCATCTATGTGTATGTGTGGGGAAGGGTGGGGTTTAAGAGATATTGAAGCCGCAGGTACCAAATCAATAGATTGGAGAAGCCAACCACGTTGGGGGTGGGGGAAACATCCTAAAGATATTTCAGAAGAAGCGGTTGGACTAGATGACCTCTTAAGATCCCTTTGATCCACTCTGTTACTGTTAACTGAAGATTGAAAGGGAGCGCCTGCAATCCTGATCCAAACCCCTTTGGGCTCCAACCTTGTATCGTAGACCCATCCCGGATAATCAGACGTAAAATGAATTATTGTTAAGCTGTGATTAAACAGAACTATTAACATTTTCCCCCTGCTCTCCCCCTCCCCCTTCTCCTGGAATATGCTTCAGTGTTTGGGATAATCTACCAAGTCTTCAATAATAACACTGATTCCTTCCTGTGTCTTTTTTTCCTTTTTAGTTATTCAATTGATTACAGCCACTTAGTTAAATGGATGGTTTTTAAATGAGTTCTTACTGCAGTAAAGATTGCAGGGTTATTTAGCTTGAATGTTGTCGTCTTAATTTTTTTTTTCTTCTTTTTTTGGCACTTTCGTCTTGTCTGTGCAGTTGTTGTTTAATTATCCAGGTCTCTAAAGTCAAACAGAAAACAGTTCAGATCTTTTAGGAGAAAAATTAAAAAAAATAAAAATTAGTGGGTTAGATTTATTGATTTATTGATTGATTGATTGGTTGGTTCGATTTATATGCCGCCCTTTTCCGGAGACTCAGGGTGGCTTACAATGCCTTAAGCAATAGCCTTCATACTTTTGTATATACCTGCTTAGTAGGGCTTTCGGGCCCCCCCTAAGCGGTGTTCTTTTCTATACAAAGTCACCTTATTGCCCCCACAATCCGGGTCCTCATTTTACCTACCTCGAAAGGATGGAAGGCTGAGTCAACCTTGAGCCTGGTGAGATTTGAACTTGCAGTAATTGCAGGCAGCAGATGTAAGTGGATGTTAATTAGTCTGCTGAGCCACCAAGGAGATTGCTGAGCGATGCACCTTAATTCTGAACAAGACGTGGAAAAGTCCTTTCTTTTATCTGCCACCTGCAGATTTAAAAAACAAAACAAAACAAAATCCCAGAAACTCAGCTAGGTATGGAGGAAAGAGTTGGGAGAATCGCATAAAAATTGTCCTCTGCACAAGTGATAAAACAAGAATAAATATAAAGAAGTCTTCCTCTGTAAGAGTCCGTCAAAGGAGGACTGTGGCATCTTCGGACTGAACAGAATAACAAAGTCAGAAGGGACCTTGGAGGTCTTCTAGTCCAACCCCCTGCTTAGGCAGGAAACCCTACACCACTTCAGACAAATGGTTATCCAACATCTTCTTAAAAATTTTCAGTGTTGGAGCATTCACAACTTCTGGTGGCAAGTTGTTCCACGGATTAATTGTTCCAACTGTCAGGAAGTTTCTCCTTAGTTCTTTAGACCACCAACTCTTAAATATAGTGATCTGTGACTCCTCCACAGGCCAAAAAGCCCCTTAACAGGCTGCTTGGGGTCCCCATTGTGCCCTGGTATCGAGGCAGCCCAAAACTTAAACGGGATGATTTTGCAGAGAGCACCGCAATCTCCATTTAAGCCAGGGATGTCCAACCTTGGCAACTTTTTAAGAACCTGTGGACTTCAACTCCCAGAATTCTTGCTGGCTGGCTGGCTGGGGGAATTCTGGGAGTCGAAGTCCACAAGTCATAAAAAAAAAATTTCCCCAAGGTTGGACACCCCTGATTTAAAGCTTTGAAAGTAGCCGATTGCAAGGGGTGGATGAGCCGGGCTGGTAGAAGCAATGTGGAGCTCTTGCCTCACAATCAGGAGGTTGCGAGTTCGATCCTAGGTAGAGGCAGAGGTAGGGTCTCCTGCTTGGGCAGGAGGCTGGACTAGATGATCTGCAAAGGTCCCTTCCAACTCTTGTTAATCTGTTAATCTGGCCTGATCTCTCCAATTGTGTATTTTAATTTGGATTTTTAATGGGGGATTTTAACGGTCGGGCCAAATTGTTTAATTCATTTTAAATTGTTTTTATATTTTGTATTTGATGTTTTTTTACTTATGGCTGTTCACCGCCCTGAGTCCTTTGGAAGAAGGGTGGTATATAAATTTAAATATTAAATTAAATTAAATTAAATCTGTTAAATCTGATTTCCAGAGAGATGAGCCCAAATCAAATTGTTTCTTCATTAGAAAGACGCCCCTTCCCCCCCCACCAAAAGGCCTTGCCCACAGACCGGTGATTTGCAAAGGAATGCTTGTCAGTTGACCTGAGGCAACAACACACCCCAAGGCATGGGTGAACTAAGCAGGCGTGCATTCTTAGTCTGGACATCTGGACTCGCGTGGCCAAATAGGTCTAAAGCGAGGGCTCCCAAGTGCCGATTTAAGACCATCGGCCGCTTAACCCTTACAGATGACATTATAATCAAAAAAATTCTGGAATGTGCAGAAATTTAACAGTAAGTTGGAAGGGACCTTGGAGGTCAGCTCGTCCAACCCCCTGCCCACGCCAGAGACCTGTACTAGGGATCGAACCGCCGAACTGCCCACCTTTCTGATCGACAAGCTCAGCGTCTAAGCTAAGATAGTCAACCTAGTCAGGCTGTATGGATAAGTTAAAGCTAATAAGTTAAGCTGTATGGATAAGATAAGGTAATGCCTCTTACTAAGGCAGCATTTAACATCCAGCTGCCTGCAATTACTGCGAGTTCGAATCTCACCAGGCTCAAGATCGACTCAGCCTTCCATCCTTTCTAAGGTGGGTAAATTGAGGACCCGGTTTGTGGGGGCAATAAGCTGACTTTGTATAAAATATACAAAAGTATGAAGGCTATTGCTTAGCACATTGTAAGCCGCCCTGAGTCTCCGGAGAAGGGCGGCATATAAATCAAATTTTTAAAAAAAAGAAAAGAAAGAGAAAGAAAGAAGGAAGGAAGGAAGGAAGGAAGGAAGGAAGAAAGAAAGAAAGAAAGAAAGAAAGAAAGAAAGAAAGAAAGAAAGAAAGAAAGAAAGAAAGAAAGAAAGAAAGAAAGAAAGAAAGAAAGAAAGAAAGAAAGAGAAGCTGACTTTGTATAAATATATACAAAAGTAGGAAGGCTATTGCTTAAGGCATTGTAAGCCGCCCTGAGTCTCTGGAGAAGGGCGGCATATAAAAATAAATAAAAATTTTAAAAAAATTAAAAACCCTAAAAATCAAAGGAAAAGAAGACTGTTTATATTTTATGACATGGGAGAGCTATTCTATAAATGGTTAAGTGGCAGATAACCGAGGTTAGAGGAGTGGATTTATGTGAAATATGGATTACACGAGAAAGAAAAAAACCGATGAGTAAATATTCTGATTGGTTATATAATCGATACTATAGTGGAAAATAGTATACTTTTCAATAACGATTGATATTATCGCATATATATTTATATATATATATATGATCATGACAATGATGTTTATATGTTAACACTTTGGACCCCTAGAAAACACACTGTTCAACCTAGAAGTGGAACACGTGATATAAAATACTAAAAAAAAAAATATTTAACAAAAAAAAATAAGACCGTCCCTCTCCCAGCCCAACCCAACCCAACCCACCTTACAGGGTCGTTGTGACGGGGAGGAAAAAAAAAAATAGGAAGGAGGCCCCTTGGATAAGGTTTTGCAGCCTTGAGCTAGTTGTAAAAAAAATAATAATAGTGCAAATTAATTCAAGCAAACTCCCCCCCCCTCCATCCTTTGCATTGCAACCTTTGCAATGCCCCCCCCCCCCCCCCGCTTCACCTCATTTGCACCTCGGGCTCCCAAATCCAGGTCACAGTTTTGTTTTGTTTTTTCCCCAAGCGCGGAGAGTCCGCTTTCCCAGCGCTGCGATCCAGGCCGCCTTTTGCAACGCGCCCAGCGCGGCTCCCGGATCACATGTTTAAAGGCGCCGCTCCCTCCCTCCTCCCCCTTTGTAGTGTCAGAGGCTCCCCGGTGGCGATCAGGAACCCCCCCTCCCCTTCCCCGTGGCCCCTCCCACTCAGGGCCCACCTGTGCCTCGCCGGACTGGGCTCCCTTCTCTTTGCAAGCGCCCCTTTTGCAGGTTGGGAATCTCTGCCTTTCCTTTTTTTCCTTTTTCCCCCCTCCTCCTTTTCTCTCTCTCTCTCTCTCTCTCTTTTGCAAACAGCTCTGCTTTGGGGTCCTGGGGTTTTTTTGGGGAGGGGGTGGCGGCTGCAAGCCCCAGCCCTGTTGCAACTCTGGGGAGGGGTCCCCGGGAAGCCCCCTTTTTGGCAGGATGGCGTGCTTTTCTTTCTTTCTTTCTTTCTTTCTTTCTTTCTTTCTTTCTTTCTTTCTTTCTTTCTTTCTTTCTTTCTTTCTTTCCTTCTTTCTTTCCTTCTTTCTTTTTTTTTTGCAAGATGGATTGGAAAACGGGAAAGCTGCTTTTTCCTCTCTTCTCTTTTCCTCTCCCCCCCCCCCCACTTTTTCATCTTCTCCCCCCACCCCACCCCAGGAGGTGTTTGGGAGGGGGGTTGTTTGGCTAGAATTGGATTATTTGCCAAAAAAAAAAAAGTTTTGTTTCCCTCCGCAGCTTCTGGCTCCATCCTGCAACTGCAAATATGTTTCATGCAAAAAGGATACATATTTTTTTTCCCTTGTTTGCGATTTATTTTTATTTAAAAAAAGGAAAAACAAACGTGGGGGTTTGTTTTGTTTTGTTTTTTTTTCTTCTTCCCTGCGGCAAAGCTACTTTTTAATCTTTTTTTTTAAACTGATTTGTATTTATTTTGTAAATAATATGTTTATTTTGTTGTTGCAAATAAAGGAGAAACAACACCTTTCCCTGCCCAGCTGCCAAAACAACCCCCCCCCTTTTTCTTTCCCAAGGTTTTCTCAAAATGGGAAAACTTCCCTCCCCTTCCTCTCCTCTCCCCCCACCACCCCTAATCGTTTCCTTCCTCCGTTTAACCTGGAACTAGATAAGGCGCTTTTGAGTTTTTTTCCCCCCTGTGTTGTTTTCCCTGGAATCAGCAGCTTGGCTTCCTAACAGCCATCAAGAAGGATGTATCTTCTTTTTCTTAACAACCCTTTAAAAAAAACAATTTCAGGGCCAGATGTGGAAATTAGTGCATGGATGAGCGGTGGAATGTATATTAACGTATTTTTCTGCAGGTCTTAAACCTCAGATTCCTTTTTTTTTGTACGATTGAAAAGATCTCACTCATCATCCAGGCCCTGCTGACATGCTTATTTTTATTTTTATTTTTAATCACAGAAGCGGTTCATTAAAGGCCTCCGGCAGTACGGCAAGAACTTTTTCAGGATCCGAAAAGAATTGCTCCCCAATAAGGAGACGGTGAGTATCCTTGGACTTTTATGTAACTTGTTTCATACACACACACACACACACACACATATATCTCTGGCTAAAATGCCTTTCTGCATTCCTCCATTTGCTGTGACGGAGGAGCCTTTTTTAACCCTCGATGGGCCTTCGGTCGAATGTTTTGGGGATATTTGCGTCTGCTTGTGCAAAGACACCGTCGGAGTTTTGAGATCCGCTGGCTTGTCGGGAAGTCTTCGTCTCTCCCCGAGAACTTCTGGGATCGATCCCAGCTTGTTTAACCCCGTGTCGGAAGTGGAAATGGAGTCATAATTGAGCGTTTTTTGCAAACTCAGGAAGAGGTTGGTGATTTAAAGGACGGCAGTGTTAAAAGCTGTTTTAGTTGCGCCTCAGGGAAGGGCAGATCTGTGTTGGGTAGATGTTAAATCAGATCGTGGTCCTTTCGTTCTCCTTGATTTGGGCGACTGGCAAGGCATGGTTTTGTCAGCTGATTTCAGGATTGGTTCTCCTTTGACATGTGCAGAGTTTTTTTCCCCCCAATGATCTGGATGTAATTTTGGAGGGGGTGCCCTGCTTATGCTGCTGGAAAAAAGAGACAAGAGAAACCCCAGATCTCATCCTGGGCACCCCCTCCTTTTTTTTTCTTTTCTTTTTTTGAACTATTACCATCTGGCAGACGGTACAGGATACTAAAAACAAGGACAAATAAGGCTGAAAAACAGCTTCTCTCCCAGGGCGATAACCATACTGAATTCTACGGTATAGTGCAATATCGGGTTTTCAATTTCAGTGATATAGAATGTAAAGGATATGTATGTTTGTATTTTTATTGTTAATAGTTCTAACGTGCACCGAAGAAGGCATTTAATTTCGTCGTACCGTGTGCCATGACAATAAAGTAAACTAAACTAAACAACAGAAGATTTTAGGTGGTTGGAATGGGCCTAAATCCACTAGTGTTTTTATCTAGTGCCTCTGGATTCTTGTGGTGATCCATCCCGCGTAGGTGAAAACAGCTTTAAAGGTGTGTTTTCCTCCTCTGGTGTTTTTGTGGCGGCTCAGGCGTTTTTATTTCCAAGGTTTTGGACGAATTCTTTTAAATAAAACGGCTCGGGGACAGTACTGCACAAGCCCGGCCTGTTGTGGATTGCTTGCTCTGAACGGAGGCAGGAAGTTCTTGTGATTGTGACTCACGCTTTTCTTTTTAATTGAATAACTGGGACCTGGCCGGGGGGGGGGGGGGGGGTTGTTGTTTTTTTGTTTCCCCTCCCTGGTACAAAGGGCATCTATTGAAATTCCCCGTTCTATGACCCAAGGAGCTGTCAACGGTGCGGAATTAATGGCGGCTTTGACACACGGATCTCTCCCCCCCCCCCATCCCCTCCCCTCCAATCCATTGGGGACGAGAAACTGCTTCCTACAAAGTTGTTCTTTTTTTTTTGTTCGTGTTGTGTCACCGCTGCTGCCCTGACCCACAAATGGGCGATCAAGGGAAGAGGGCAAGAACAAAAATTTGCATTTTAATGACCCTTTTCTCTTTTTGGAGGGACGGAAAAACCGGCTTTTGGAGAAGCGAACTTTTAACACACATGCACCAACCCTACCGTGGGCACGCTTACTAAAACAAACAGCAGCCCTGGGAACTGGTGGATTGTGGATTTTTTTTTTCTCTTTCTCTCTCTCTCTCTCTCCCCCCTGCAGCCTTTCCAAGTATATTGTGAGCAGATCTTTGGGGAAGTGGGGGTGGAAGGGTTTGCATGTCCCTCTGAAACGAACAGGAATATTTTCAAATTATTTTGACAGTTTTTTTTTCCCATCTGGCCTGGGAAACAGCTGTCGTCCGCCAGACCCTGTTTTCTCCTCCTTGCCAAAAACTGGAGGGGGGGGGCTTCAGTATACAGGCCGATGCATGGAGAGAGAGAGAGAGAGAGAGAGAGAGAGAGGGAGGGAGGGAGGGTGGGTGGGTGGGTGGGGGTGGAGTGGGATGGGGTGGGTAGATAGATATAGATATAGATCAGAGGTGGGTTTCAGCAGGTTCTGACCAGTTCTGGAGAACCGGTAGTAAAAATTCTGACTGCACACCCCCCCCCCCCTGCCCCCATCTATTCTCTGCCTCCCAAGTCCCAGCTGATCGGGAAGAAATGGGGATTTTGCAGTATCCTTCCCCTGGAGTGGGGAGGGAATGGGCATTTTGCAGTATCCTTCCCCTGGAGTGGGGAGGGAATGTGGATTTTGCAGTATCCTTCCCCTGGAGTGGGGAGGGAATGGGCATTTTGCAGTATCCTTCCCCTGGAGTGGGGAGGGAATGGAGATTTTGCAGTATCCTTCCCCTGGAGTGGGGAGGGAATGGGCATTTTGCAGTATCCTTCCCCTGGAGTGGGGTGGGAATGGGAATTTTGCAGTATCCTTTCCCTGGAGTGGGGAGGGAATGGGGATTTTGCAGTATCCTTCCCCTGGAGTGGGGAGGGAATGGAGATTTTGCAGTATCCTTCCCCTGGAGTGGGGAGGGAATGGGCATTTTGCAGTATCCTTCCCCTGGAGTGGGGTGGGAATGGGAATTTTGCAGTATCCTTTCCCTGGAGTGGGGAGGGAATGGGCATTTTGCAGTATCCTTCCCCTGGAGTGGGGTGGGAATGGGAATTTTGCAGTATCCTTCCCCTGGAGTGGGGAGGGAATGTGGATTTTGCAGTATCCTTCCCCTGGAGTGGGGAGGGAATGGGCATTTTGCAGTATCCTTCCCCTGGAGTGGGGAGGGAAGGGAGATTTTGCAGTATCCTTCCCCTGGAGTGGGGAGGGAATGGGCATTTTGCAGTATCCTTCCCCTGGAGTGGGGAGGGAATGGGCATTTTGCAGTATCCTTTCCCTGGAGTGGGGTGGGAATGGAGATTTTGCAGTATCCTTTCCCTGGAGTGGGGGAGGGAATGGGGATTTTGCAGTATCCTTCCCCTGGAGTGGGGTGGGAAGGGGGATTTTGCAGTATCCTTCCCCTGGAGTGGGGAAGAAATGGGGATTTTGCAGTATCCTTCCCCCCAGGAGTGGGGAAGAAATGGGAATTTTGCAGTATCCTTCCCCTGGAGTGGGGTGGGAAGGGGGATTTTACAGTATCCTTCCCCTGCCATGCCCACCAAGCCACACCCACCAAGCCATGCCATGCCCACCAAGCCACGCCCACAGAACTGGTAGTAAAAACATTAGAAACCCACCACTGATATATAGATGTATATATCTATATATCTGTCTATGGAAATGGCCAGTTGCATTCTGGGGAAAGAGGCTGTCCCGGCCAGGCTGAGAATTCTGGGATTTTGAGCTTGTCTAGATTACAGCACCGCCATTCCTTCTTCTTTTAAAAACCAAACCGGGATGAACTTGATTAAATGCAACCTCCCTTCCCCCCCCCCCTATTTACTTACCCGTTTTGCATCTTATTTTATCTTACAACTCCATAAAAGGCTGAAAGGTAAAAAAGGCAAACATTGTGTATTCTGTTTTGAGTAGTCTGCCTTTTTTTTAAAAAAATTGCTCGAGGCCCGAACTGTTTAAGGGTGAGATGCTACAGATTTGATAGGTGCCGCCTAGCAGTGACTTCCCCCCCCCCCCTTGGATAACGTCATCTCTTGCTTCCTGCCTTTCTCAACGTCGGCGTCGAGGCCAAGAGGCAAGGCAGGAGACACGAGCTTGTTGTGGCGATCCGTGATTACGTTTCAAGGTTTAAAAACCACAGTTTGGGGACTTTTGATGCCTAGAAGGTAACTTAGATGAACTCCATCGCTGGGGGTTTTAGGAGATAGACGGGACCCCAACGGTTCCATCAGGATAGAGTGAGACTCCTGGCTTGAGCAGAGGGTTGGACTAGGAGACCTTTGAGGTCCCTTCCAGGCCTATTGATTTTCTGGGCTCTAGATTAGACTGTGATGGGAAAAACTGCTTCTCTCCTTGCTTCTTTTCCCCTTCCTCCTCTTGCTTGAAATTGAGGGGATGAAGAGGGTCAGGATAGGGGTGAAATGCTCCTAGTTCGGACCGGTAGCGATGGCGGCCGGCGGTTCGGAGAACTGGTAGCAATGGCGGCGCCAGGCTCCGCCCATCCGCCCAGTCGTCGTTACTTCCTGGTTTTAACCAAGAAGTAACCTGTTTTTTACCCTCTGAGCATGCCCGTGGCCCGCGGCACATGCACTTCCGAACCGGTTGGGAAGGTAAGTAGATTTCACCCCTGGGTCAGGATTTTTGTGAGGTTTTGCGTGGCACAGTCCAAACTTGCAAGAGAAGAATTTGTTGTTGTTGTTAGTTGCGAAGTCGTGTCCGACCCATCGCGACCCCATGGACCACGTTCCTCCAGGCCTTCCTGTCCTCCATCATCCTCTGGAGTCCATTTAAGCTCACGCCGACTGCTTCAGTGACTCCATCCAGCCTCCTCGTTCTCTGCCGTCCCCTTCTTCTTTTGCCCTCCATCGTTCCCAGCATTCGGCTCTTCTCCAGGGAGTCCTTCCTTCTCATTAGGTGGCCAAAGGATTTGAGTTCCATCTTCAGGATCTGGCCTTCTAAAGAGCAGTCAGGGTTGATCTCCTCTAGGACTGACCGGTTGGATGGCCTTGCAGTCCAAGGGACTCGCAGGAGTCTTCTCCAGCACCAGAGTTCAAAGGCCTCAGTTCTTTGGCCCTCGGCCTTCCTTATGGTCCAACTTCCACAGCCATCCATTGCAACTGGGAAAACCATCGCCTTGACTATACGCTCTTTTGTTGGCAGGGTGATGGGCAAGGACACTCTGGTTATTGCCATTTTGAACCACTGGGCTCTAATCCAGGATGAGGGAGCTTGAGCTGGGGACAGGTGGAAGAGCACTCTGCACTTCCTCAGAAGCCGTCTCTTTTGAAATGCTTCAATCCAGCCCTTGACTTAGAACTTGAGCCACCCTAGAGAACCGGAAGTGCTCGGATTTCACCGGACAACGTAGCAGAGCAAAAAAAAAAACCCCTCTTTTGAAGTTTCTCCATCAGGAGCCGGGAGGAGCAAACAGTGCATGGAATTTAATTCCCACTGTGTAAGCCTCTTTTGCTTAACTTCTCTTCTCCAAACAGAGCTCCCAAAAGCCCCCCAAAAGAACCGTTTCCTGTCCCCTTGAAAAGATTCCCAGATGTCACCCAAACAAACAAAGGTTTAATTGTTTAATTTCACCCAAGCTTGAGCCTCCCATTTACTCACATACACACACACACACACAGTTTAAAGGATCCTGCCCTCTGGTTTATTATATTTCAAATGGCCTGGCACATGTTTGTTTGTTTGTTTGTTTAATTGCTCTAAAGACTGGGCATTTCCACATTCAAGAACTGCTTGATATGTTGTGTCCATATCAGCTGCTGACTAATTTACAGGGGTGTCATTGATGACAGTTCCCATAGTAGTTAATGAACTTGGTAACTGGAGAAGAGAAAGAGAGAGAGAAAAAGAAGAAACATGGTGCCCACAATTCTGTTTGCTGTGGCTAGGTCTGGAATAAATCTGCGTGATTTTAGTGGCCCTTTTCCCAGTATATCTTGTGGGAGAGGGGCACACCTCAGGCTAGGCCGGGTACTGAAATCAAAGCATCGGTCCAGTTCTCGCATGTTAAACTAAATCAAAACCAGATCGTTTTATGGCTTTAGATCAGTGGCACCAGGGACCGGTTCCGTGGACCGTGGTTTTGCATGCTGCCTGCATCCCGTGGATGGGGCTTTGCTTGTATGCGTGGCCCAGGGGTTAGAGACCCCTGGCATAGATATAGATGAACTGAAGATCAGGGGGGGGGGTTTCTCTCTCCCTCCCCAATCAGCGGTGAAATGCGCTTACCTTCGCTACCGGTTTGGGAATGTGAGTGCACGCGCCTCTTCTGTGCATGCGAAGAGCCTTCCACGCATGTGCAGAGAGTCAAAAACAGGGATGTAATGACATCCCGGTGGCTGGGCGGAGCCTCCCACCGCCGGTGCTACCGGTTTGCACGAGCCGGATAGATATGACTGGATTTCACCACTGCCCCCAACCACATCTCCTGGGAACGGCAATTCTTATTTCTTTAAAGCTGCACTCGACGACGCATTCGAGACCCTCCTGTCCCGAGGTTTGGCCCAGACCTGCAAATTTTTCCAAAATTTCACCTGCCCGGCTTTAACTGACCGGGCTTTTAAGGAGCCACAAAACTGGCTGTTTTTTTTTTTTGTTTCCCCCCCTCCCCACTTTTGCCATTTTCTATGGAAGAATTTTACTTGTCTCCAAAAATCCCAGAGACCACGTAGAATAAATAAGCCTGCTTGGAATGGGAGAGGGGGGGGGAAAAAAAAACAAAACTTCTTAAACTCTAGTTGCTTAATTCCTTGCCAGGTATTTTTGCTATGCTATTAGCGGTTTCTAAGCCCCAAAATGCATTGCTTTCCAACTCTCTTTCTCTTTCTCTCTCTAGGCATAAGAGAGTATTTTTAACATCTGAAAGAGCCTGCAGCTAGAGATAGAAGTCGTGAGAATGTTTGCTTTGTAAATCAAACTTCTCGGAATAGGCACATCTGACAGAGAGGAGTGTCTCCCTCTCTCCAGCCCTCCAGCATATGTCAAAGCCATTTTGTGTGGCTGCGGGGCAAGTTCTTGATGGGCAGGCTTTATATATAGCTTTAAACACTCCCCTCCCAGATAGATAGATAGATAGATAGATAGATAGATAGATAGATAGATAGATAGATAGATAGATAGATAGATAGATAGATAGATAGATAGATAGATAGATAGATAGATGGATGGATGGATGGATGGATGGATGATAGGAAGGTAGGTAGGTAGATTAGATAGATTAGGTAGGTAGGTAGATAGATACAGATAGAAATAGATAGATGTGTGAGAGAGATGACAGATAGATGATAGATAAATAGATGTGTGAAAGAGAAATGACAGCATAGTAGATAGATAGATAGATAGATAGATAGATAGATAGATAGATAGATAGATAGATAGAGATAGATGTGTGTAAGAGAAATGACAGAATAGATGATAGATAGATAGATAGATAGATAGATAGATAGATAGATAGATAGATAGATAGATAGACCATATTTCCTCAAAAATAAGACCCTGTCTTATATTTTCTTTGAACCCTGAAATAAGCGCTTGGCCTTATTGCCATGCTCTCAAAAACCCAATTGGGCTTATTATCAGAGGATGTCTTATTTTGGGGAAAACAGGGTAGCTATGGGGGGCCCGAAAGCCCTACTAAGCAGGTCTATACAAAAGTATGAAGGCTATTGCTTAAGGCATTGTAAGCCGCCCTGAGTCTCCGGAGAAGGGCGGCATATAAATCGAACCAATAATACTAATAAATAATAATAAACAATTAAGAGAGCTGGAAAGACACGGCCTCAATTGTGACCGTTGCTTTGAGGGGGGGGGGCGTAGGGGGGCTGTTGACCTCCACCCGGGGCGGTGAGTGCAAAGCAGGCCGTGCCTTAGAGGTTTTGCAGTCCTTTCCTTGCCAGCCTTGCTTCCTTCAACCCCCCCCCCCCAACCTCTCCACCATAAATAGCCGACCTCTTAAACTGGTGAGCGTATAATCTGGCCTTACATAATCCACCCTTTGCAATGCTTCACATGGCCTGAGGGGGACGGACGGATGGACAGACGGACGACATTAGCCAGGCAAGCTGGGCTTAAGAGACAGCCCCCCCCTTTCCTTGTCCTCCCAGCATTTCTTCCAGGAAGGTGGCTGCAAGAAAGCCTTAAATCCCTCGCCCTTGGGGGGGGGGTTGGAGCTTGAGATTTCTCGCCCTCTTTAATTTACAGAGTTCCTGGGCTCGCACAGAGTTCCAGGCACGCACGCCCAGGACGTGCCGTGCAAGCATGTCTTTTTACTGAAGCTGAAAGACTCCCCCCCCTTCTCTCTCTCTCTCTCTCTCTCTCTCTCTCTCTCTCTCTCTCTCTCTCTCTCTCTCTCTCTCTCCCCCCTCTCCTTCCAGCCTTCCTTTCGTAACTTGTATGCTTTCCTTCGCTCAGCCTCCTGATGCACCCGAAGCCGAAATTTTCCATTAGGCTGGGAAGCGGCTGCCAACATAAACAAGCCGGATTTTCTTTTCCTTCTCCCCTCCCTCGCAGCCCGCCCGCCCGCCCTGTTCCTCTGCCAGCCAGCACTGCTTCCCCTCGGTGGATATTAACAGTAGCAGGGAGGGGGTGGTACTACAGGCTATTCAAGGCTCTCTGGATGCCATGTCTGTCTGTCCGTTTCCCACCCACCTTTTTTTTTTTTTTTTACTCCCTCTTCCGATTTTGGGCCTGGCAGAATGCGCCCGCTGGTGCCTTCTCCTCATCCTGTCTGTTGCCAAAATGCAAGGAAGGTGCGGCATCTATTGGCCTGCGCCTGGATATTTTGGGGGTTTGGGGGTGGGAATTGGCATTCTCTCTTCTCTTTCTCTCGCCCTCTTTCTTTTTCTCTCTCTCTGTCTCCTCTTTTTCTTTCTCTTTCTCTCCTCTTTTTCTCTCTCTCTTCTCTCTGTGTCCCTCTTTCTCTCTCTCTCTTTCTCTTTCTCTTTATTTCTGTTGGTCTAAACTACTGGTAGTTGGCTTGTGGTCCCATCTTCCTTCCCCTGTCAAGTCAAGAACTCTGATTGCTTAGAGAGGCCTACATTTCCCAGAGTTCTTTGCAGAACTTAGTTTTGAAGACGAGCAGAAGGTCAGGCTTATTCAATGTTTCATATATATAGTCTGGGTACCCAACATTGTACTTAGGGGTTAAGAGTGTACCGTGTTTCCCCGAAAATAAGACCCTGTCTTATATTTTTTTGAATCCTGAAATAAGCTCTTGGCCTTATTGCCATGCGCTCAAAAGCTCGATTGGGCTTATTATCAGGGGATGTCTTGTTTTGGGGAAAACAGGGTAGGTAGGTAGGTAGGTAGGTAGGTAGGTAGGTAGGTAGATAATGATATAGATGGATAGAAGATAGACAGTAGATAAGATAGATAGATAGATAGATAGATAGATAGATAGATAGATATGATAGATACCGTGTTTCCCCGAAAATAAGACCCTGTCTTATATTTTTTTGAATCCTGAAATAAGCGCTTGGCCTTATTGCCATGCGCTCAAAAGCCCGATTGGGCTTATTATCAGGGGGTGTCTTATTTTGGGGAAAACAGGGTGTGTTTGAGAGAGAGAGAGAGAGAGAGAGAGAGAGCCATCAATATCCCTGCTCCTCCTGTTTTTAGAATTTTTCTCAGCTTCCCGTTCTTAATCTTTTGTGATTTTAATCTGTGTTTATAAGTATAATTTTTTTAATAGCTCTATATTTTATTACAATGTAAGCCGCCCAGAGTCTCCTCCAACTGCAAGATCGGCAGCGTATAAATTTAATAAATAAAATAAAATAAAATGTGGGGAACGCTCCCTTAAACTTCTCCACATCTACAGGCACCTGTAAAGGTTTTTGTTTTTTAAAGCGGGGATACAAGCCATATTTCCTCGGCCTTTTTGCTAGCTGGGTAGTCTGCGATTGGCCGCACCTACCCTGTGGCCATTTTGTGAGAGTGCCCGCGAAGCTCTCCATTTCCCCGGCCCCCAAAGCTAGGTTGGGCAGGGGGGGGGACTAAGAAGACGGAGCCCCATAGTCCAAATCTGCCAACGACGAGAAGCCCTCCCCCCTTCTCCTTGCCATCATGCCCACCCCCCCAAACTATAAAACCAGGATCCCGCCCACACGTTCTTTCCCGTAAACCGTAAATCACCCCCCCCCCCCAAGGTATTCATGCTGCTGGCTCTGCTTTCTAGTTAGCCCAGGAAGGCCGAAACCTCGGAAGTTTGCTTTCCATTTTGCAGGTTTCCTGTGTGTTGGAAGTTAAAATGGGATGGCCAAGGACGAAGCCCTTGATCCTGATGCCAAGCCAGCCGCTGCTAGTGAAAATTTAGGGGTGGGGGAGAGAGAAAGATACTGCCGTAGAAGGGGAAGGGGTGTCTGGCTTTCTCCCTGCGTTGTGTATTGTGTGCAAGGTCTGTGTCACACACACTCTGTCTCACGCACACACACACCTGGGCATCCCTTCCTGGCACTCACATGCCAGTGCTCGAAGTAGTTTGACCCATAACCTCGAGGACAATCATTGCGGTTTTTGGTGGTTTTGCTGGCTAAGGCCTCTCGGGATTTGCTTTAGAGGGATGGTTCCCCCCATCCTATTCCTCCCTTCCCGTTTTTTTTTTCCTCCCCATCATTTGGTTGATGGAAAAAAATCCCCTCTCCTCTCTTTTTTTTTTTTTCCTTTTCAACTTTTTTTTTTTTTTAAAGCCAGCCTTTATTTTGTAAGTTGAAAAAGGTTGGAATTGTGTTTGTAATTTGTAATCAGCGTTTGTAATTTGGTTTCATGATCTTCAAAGGTTGGTCGTCTCCTTCCTCTTCCAGCACCACCTCCTCGTCTTCTTCTTCTCCTCCTCCTCCACTTCTACCATCACCTCCTCCTCTTCTCCTCCTCCTCCTCCTCTTCTTCCTCTACCACCACCTCCTTCTCTTCTTCTTTCTCTTCCTCTACCACCACCTCCTCCTCCTCTTCTCCTCCTCTCTCCTCCTCCTTCTTCTTCCTCAACCACCACCTCCTCTTTCTCTTCCTCTACCACCACCTCTTCTTTTCCTCCCTCCTCCTCCTCCTCCTCCTTCTTCTTCCTCTACCACCACCACTTCTTTCTCTTCCTCTTCCTCTACCACCACCACCTCTTCTTCTCCTCCTCCTCCTCTTCTTCCTCTACCACTACCTCCTCTTCTTTTCCTCCCTCCTCCTCCTCCTCCTCCTTCTTCCTTTACCACCACCACTTCTTTCTCTTCCTTTTCCTCTACCACCACCTCTTCTTCTTCTCCTCCTCCTCCTCCTCTTCTTCCTCTACCACCACCTCCTCTTCTTTTCCTCCCTCCTCCTCCTCCTCCTTCTTCCTCTACCACCACCACCTCTTCCTCTACCACCACCTCCTCCTCCTCCTCTTCTTCCTCTTCCTCTACCACCACCTCCTCCTCTTCTTCTTCTCCTCCTCTTCTTCCTCCTCCTACCTCTCCCTCTTCCTCCTCATTGTGCTCCTCCTCTATTCTTCTTCCGCTCCCCCTGGTCATCCTCCTCCTCCTCCTCCGTTAAGGGCCAAGTTAGCCTTTCCTTTTTGATGCAGGCTTTATTTTTATTTTTTTTCCACCGCCCCAAGCTAAAGAGCAGGAGGATATTTATATCCTCCCCTGTTATTCCTGTCATTGATGATGACTTTATTTTTAATGTCCCCAGGCTAACAAACGAACTCACTGGCTTAAATTATGGTTATCGAGGCCTCGACAAGCCGCTTGCCGCATTGAAAACGTGGAAATGACCTCCCAACTCCAAAACGCAAAACTATTATCAGCCTAATGTCATGTTTAAGCAAAATATATCTCAGGAACCACCCCCCCACCCCAAATACTCTCTCCCTGGCTTGGAGAACGGTCGAACTCCCGAGTCACGATCAGCCTTTTCTCAGCTGGGGGACCCATATAATACTTAGGGTTGTTTCCAAAGGCCACGGGGTCTCCTATTGGGAGAACCTGAACACTCTTTCCGCCAGCTGCCAGATGATCTTTTAGGAACCTCTTACAGGTAGTCCTCGACTTATGGCTGCAATTGAGCCCTTTCCTCGACTTACAGCTACAATTGAGCAATTTCTGACGCTAAGCAAGACGATGGCATACCTGACACGGTGGTTAAGTGAACTTTGCCACCCCAGGATCTCGTGACCGTCATAAATACGAACCAGCAGTCATGCATTGTGTGACCATGGGGGGGGGGGGGAAAATGCTGCATCAGTCGTAAGTGTGGAAAAACGATCCTAAGTCGGGATTTTTTTTCCCCAGTGCTTTTGTAACTTCGAACGGTCGCTAAATGAGCCGTTGTAAGTCGAGGACCATCTGTACTGCGCTCTTCCAGCTGCTTCGACCCGTTGAGATGTCTCTCAGTTCTAGATGTTGATCTCTAGCTCAAAAGAGCCTTGATAGGACAGGGGTTTAGTGCACCCTGTTATTAACACAGCTGCCTGCAATTTCTGCTGGTTCGAATCTCTCCAAGGCTCAAGGTTGACTCAGTCTTCCATCCTTTCTAAGGTAGGTGAAATGAGGACCCAGTTTGTGGGGGCAATAAGCTGACTTTGTATAAATATATACAAAAGTATGAAGGCTATTGCTTCACGCATTGTAAGCCGCCCTGAGTCTCCGGAGAAGGGTGGCATATAAATCAAATTTAAAAAAAAAAAAACAAAAAACGAGGGAATCCGAGGGACCCCTTTGCTTTTAAAAAAAAATATATCCGGTTTTAAACGTGGAAATAACAACAAAACGCAAACTATATCAGCCTAATGTAATTTTAAAACAAATAGACCCATTGGAAGAAGGAATCCGATGCAAGAGCTTTGGGAGGAGAGGCACAATCCGTTTACAGGATAACAAGAGTCGGAAGGGACCTTGGAGGTCTTTTAGTCCAACCCCCTGATCAAGCAGGAAACCCTATACCAGTGATGGCGAACCTTTTAGACATCGAGTGCCCAAACTGAAAGGTGCGTGTGATTAGAATAGCAGTGACAGCATAAAGAAGAAAAGTGAAAGAGGTAGAAAAAACGAGATATACAAAAGTGATCCCCATAGAAAAAAACGAGATATACAAAAATGATCCCCATGTCGGTTAATCCTTAGCTGGGTAACCTTTAGCATGAATGACGGCCTTACAACCTCTTCCCATGGAGGGAACCAAGCCTTTGAGTTCTGCAGCTGTTCTAATGTGAAACCAAGATGGAAGGATGGCTTCTATTAACTGGGTTTTATTGCGGGGATGCTTCAGACTAACATGTTTCTTTAGTCGGTTCCTGAGATTTTCAATTGGGTGAAGGTCTGGGCCGTTCCAGCAGTGGAATAGGATTATCTTGAAACTCCAAAATAAAAGTGGTGTTATTAGCCATCCAACCTCAAAAATATACTTTTCCCAAAAGGTTCTCACAATTTTGGCCACTACTGTAACAGTCCTTCCACCTTGCTGATGTCCCTCCTCTTTCCTTCCACCTTTCCGAGCATTATGGACGTCTGCAGAGAGCTTGGTCTTCCTCCTCCTCCTCTTCTTCATTTATTTATTTATTTATTGGTTCGATTTATATGCCGCCCTTCTCCGGAGACTCAGGGCGGCTTACAATGCGTTAAGCAATAGCCTTCATACTTTTGTATCCTGTCTCGGCCTGCCTTAGTCCTAGTTTTAGTTTCTTCCTCCTTCCTGGAGTCTAACCGTAACATCTCAGGTGTTCCCCATTTCAGGTAATTCAAAAGAGATTCTGATGGGGTAGAATCCCTCGTCCTTGTGTAGACAAGCTGTGGTGAAACCTTCTTGCTTTCTTGGAGTGTGGTTCAATCATTTCCTCTTTGTCGACCACCCAGGAAATCGGGAGATCCAGGCGTAAAGATTTATCGGTAAGCCTTAAGCTCTCCGCAAGAATCTGAACCACTAACAGCCAAGGGAAATTAGCGGGAGATAAAGGAAGAAGGAATTCAAGGTGGACTTAGATCTCTCATGACGAGAAGGCACTTGTGAATAATGACTCTCTTGACTCCTCCCTCCCTCCCTCAGACTCAACTTGGTCATCTCCTAAACTCTTACCCTGTCCACCAGCCCACGGCATTTGTAGAAGACGGTTAGCCTTTCTCAAGAGCTATGCCCCGTACGCAGCTGTCCTCTTTATTGCCAGCATATAATGATGACTATCCTTCAAAAAGCTCCATCCTTGGCTTCACATAATACCAGGCTTTGCGATTGCTTCTTCCTACGGCCGGACTCCCCTCCCCTCCCCCCCATCTTCCAAGATCAGAAATACCCACAAATAAAACCTCTCGGAGCTTAATTCATTAGCTTTCTTTGCAGGGCACCGGTTCCTGACCAAGGACACACAATACGTTTGCGGGTTTCCTTGTTAGATTTATTATTATTTTTTTCATCATCTTCTAACGGCCGGCGAGGGATGGAAGACCAAGCGAGCGAGCGTGAGATTTAAGGATTTTATTGATCTGTCAAGTCCCAGGGCCTGCTATTATCGGGTGCCATTTGATGTGCCGGATATTTCCTTCCCTGCTTCAGAAGTGAATTCTTGGGTTGCCAGGCTTTTCAAGTTTATTTTAAAAAAAAAAAAAAGAAAAAAAAAACAGAGCGTAAAAGAAAAACAACACCGGGCATCAAAAGAAGGACCCCGGTGTTAACGCTCTCATCTGCCTCTTTGGATTTATTTGCTGTTTAGAGGACTTGGAAGAGAAATCTGATCTGCTTCGCCTTTTATCTCCCGAAGCTTTTAACTAGAGCCCAGAGGCTAATTTCTTCAGAGCAGGAATGAAAACCAACTTGCGAAGGATTGGTTGTGTTTACCGTGATCATTGCCAAATTGAATGGCTTCCTTGGAAATCTGGAAAGATTCAGTTCTAGGTAAAAACGTGGAGAGACGAGACAAAGTTGTGTATCTTTAGGTCCACCAGAAGCTCCAGATGGCACGTAAAGCATTTCCTACACCCCTTTTATCTCCTCGGCAATAGCCAGCGCATGAGATAACCAGCTAACAGTATAAACATCTGGAGAAAGAAGGCACGGAATTGCAACGGGGAGGAGGAGCAAGATTTAGGCAAAGTGGGAGGGGAATCTATTGTGTCTTGTGCTTTTAGAGGATTGATCTTTCTGGTGTATCCCGAAGATCGTATTTTTCCAGCTTTCCCCGTGCATATAAGGAAGACAAGAATACCGTAAAGGTAAAGGTTCCCCTCGCGCATATGTGTTGGTCGTTCCCGACTCTAGGGGGCGGTGCTCCTCTCCGTTTCAAAACCAAAGAGTCAGCGCTGTCCGAAGACATCTCCATGGTCATGTGGCTGGCATGACTCAATGCCAAAGGTGCACAGAACGCTGTTCCCTTCCCACCAAAGGTGGTCCCTGTTTTTCTACTTGCATTTTTTAACGTGCTTTCGAACTGCTAGGTTGGCAGAAGCTGGGACAAGTCATGGGAGCTCACCCCGTTCCACGGTGCTAGGGATTCGAACCGCTGAACTGCCGACCTTTCAGTCGACAAGCTCAGTTTCTTAGCCACTAAACCACCACATCCATCCATCCATCCATATATACGTATACGTATACATATACATATATAGATATACACACACACACACACACACACACACACACACACACACACATATATATATATATATATATATATTGTATATTGTATATCCTTCACTCTTCATTCTTCTTCCTTCCCCTCTTCCCTTATTTTTCCTTCCTTGCTCTCTTCCCATCTTTCTTTCTTTTTCTTTGTCTCTTTCCCTTTCTCCTTTCCTGTCCCTTCTTGCATGCTCAAATGCAAAAGGGGAAACATTTCTCCTTTTTGTTTTTAGTTTGATTTGATAGCCTTCTGTCAGCGAAAACGGCGCTCAGGGAGCGGGCACACGGCCAGATCTAAGCACCTCTGATAACACCCCTGATATAGACGAATCCTTGATTCCCTCCCAAAGTGGCACAGCCAGGGGAATTTCCACAGGGCATCCCCTTCCTTCAGATGACAATCGTGGTGTGAAGGTTTCCATGTTATTCCTCTAGCAGGAAACAGCGTTTCCGGTCTGCCGATCCTTTGTACCTATTGATTGGTTGAGTGTCAGAGTTCCAAGTAACATCCTCAACGAAAGAAAACTCCAAGGCTTGAGTTTCCTCAAAGCTACAATTTATTAGAGACCTCTAATAATGTCTCTACATTTAATAATGACATCTAATAATGTCTCGGTATGACATCATATTGGCACATCTGGGAAAACCGGAATCTGAAAGTTTCCAGGTTTTCCCCACCCAAAGGAAAGTCCAAATCCCCACCCAACCCCCACATGCCCATCACATGGTCCAATCAAGCATCGTTTCCACCAGAGATGCCTCCCAGTTCCAGCCTTCCAGGCACAGGGCAAGGTGGCCTTGACTTCTTGAGAAAGGAATGTTCTTATGACTGTATAACACCCATGCTCCATACAATCCCCCTCCCAATTTCCCACAGTAGTAAACGCGGCAGGTCTGAAGGCAGGTCTAAATACAAAAGATGGCTTCCTGGTCTGACATTGAGCGTCATCCCGTTAGTACTAATTACCTGCAAAGGTCTTGAAGGCTGACTCTTGACACCTTCCTTCTTTGCCGGAGATGCCCATGCCATGCTGGCTAGACAGACAAATGATTGTTTGTCGCAGCAGCCCCAGACTCGTCTTCAGAGAGCCGTTGTGTGTGCGTTAACTAAAGCCCTTCGATTAGGCAACAGACCTTCACGAGAAGTTTATTTGAGGTCACCTCTCTCTTCCCACGCCTCCCTTTCAACTCTCCTTGAACCCACCCCATCCATCCTTGACAAGGGAATCTCAGCTTTTTATCCCAAAGTTGGTCTTCTGTTGAGTGACCCAAATCTTGTGTTCCAATATCTAAGGGGCTGTCAACCTATTCTCCAAAGCCACCTGACGACAGGACAAAAAGCAATGGATGGAAACTACGGTGTTTCCCCCAAAATAAGACCAGGTCATATATTAATTTTTGCTTCAAAACGTGCATTATGGCTTATTTTCCGGTTAGGTCTTATTTTGGGGAAAATACAGTACTAAATGTCTCCGTCTGCTGACGATCTAAACTGGGACTTATTTTGGGGGTAGGGCTTATATTACGAGCATCCTGAAAAATCATGCTAGGCTTTGTTTTCCAGTTAGGTCTTATTTTGCGGAAAATACAGTACTAAACGTCTCCGTCTGCTGACGATCTTAACTGGAGCTTATTTTGGAGGTAGGACTTATATTACGAGCATCCTGAAAAATCATGCTAGGCCTTGTTTTCAAGTTAGGTCTTATTTTGGGGGCAATACAGTACTAAATGCCTCAGTCTGCTGACGATCTTAACTGGAGCTTATTTTGGGGGTAGGGCTTATATTACGAGCATCCTGACAAACCATGCTAGGGCTTATTTTCCAGTTGGGTCTTATTTTGGGGGAAGTACGGTACTAAACGCTTCCGTCTGCTGACAGTCTAAACTGGGGCTTATTTTTGATGGTAGGGCTTATATTACGAGCATCCTGAAAAATCATCCTAGGGCTTATTTTCTGGTTGAGGCTTATTTTCGGGGAAACAGGGTAACCACGGAGAGAAGCAACCTAGAATTAAGGAGTAATTTCCTGACGGCGAGAACAATTAACCCGTGGAACAGCTTGCCTCCAGAAGTTGTGGACGCTCCATCACTGGAGGCTTTTAAGAACAGATTTGGACAAATCTGGTCTGAAAAAGGTATAGGGTTTCCTGCTCGAGCAGAGGGTCGGACTAGAAGATCTCCAAGGTCCCTTCCGACTCTGCTATTCTCCTCTTCTCACATCATCTTGGGCCCTTCCTCTGCCTCTCAACATCTTGATGGAATCCATCCCCATTTCCACCCCTTAGCCAAGGTGCGAAGCCAGCCATTAAACATCATCTTTGAAGGCACGGTGTCCTCCTCCTCCTCCTCCTGTAGGCTATCTTGGAAGACAACAGAAAAGGTCTTTTCAAGTTCAGCCTTGGAGAAGTCCTGGTTTTTTTACCCCCCCCCCCAACTGCCAAGACTTCAAAGGGAGATAAAGTGGAGGCCGTCTCAAGATAAGGCTGAACGGGGAACATTAGGAGTCAACCTCGGCCGAAGACGGATTGACGATTTGGGCGAAAAAGCTTGTTTTGTCTGCACGGACGGGTTGGGAGCCCGCTTTATCGTTGTTTGAGAGACGGGCTAATGCTCCTTGTTCCTTATTTTGGTTTGCGGCTGTCCGTCGTCGTCCTTAGAAGCTCCCCCCCTCCCCCTTCTGCTTCGAGGCTTTTGATGTGGTGTTTTCGCTCATCAGACACACCGTGTCAACCAGAGAATTAGCCAGCAAGCTCTTTTGTCGCAACACAAAAATTCTTTTTCTTTTTTCTTTCTTTTTTTTTTTTTTCCAGTTGACTGTCTTCTCATCTCTTTTCCCCTATTATGGCAAATTGTTATAAAATTGGAATCTGCCTGCCCTTCCAACCTTCTGCCGGGGCATCTCACGTGACCTCATCTAAGGACTCTTCTCTCCGGAAAAAGGCTGGGATGGATGGTAGCTATGGCAACTGCGCCACAATTTAGTTACCGGTATTAAAAAAAAAGAAAAAGAAAATAAGACAGAATATATCTCATCTTCGGTTTTATTTACTTCGCCTTCTCCCCCCCCCCCTCTCGTGCGTCCGTCTCCCGTCCCCCGGTTGCGCTGTTGGACATTATCCTGGGATTGAAATGCTCAATTTAAGGAGGCCGGCCTCGTGCGTGTAAACCCCGTAGTAGCTAAAAGGGGGGTGCCGGATCTGCATTTAGACAGTGGATCCCTACATGATGGAGAAGATCTCAAAAAGCTGCGATCCTTAGTCAGGGATCGATCCAGAAATATACCTTTGAGCTGTTCGTTAGACCTCTGGAGAGCCACCGGTGCAGAAAACGTGGCCTTCAGCTGAACCAAAATGCAGCTTTGGAGTTTTCCATAGAAGTGGGAAATATCATGCTTCTAGTCCACATGGATAAGCAATGAAAAGTATGCAGCGAAAAAGGTTCTTTCTGCTTAAAGGTGGTGAGAGTTGATCTTGGCACAGTTCGCAGGAGCAGAATTCATGATGGGAGAGGGGTCCTTGTTGCTTTCTGAGCCAGAAGTTTCATTACCCAACTAGGTAACATCATCAGCATTAGTAAGGAACGGGGTTTGCTCCCAGTTTATATTCCGGGGTGGTTTATTCAGTTTTCATCCATTATTATTCCTTGTCTGGCCTTCGGGTGCTTTGGAGAATAGCTTGCCCCTCCCCCCCTTCCTCTCTGTGGCAGACCCTCAAATATTGGAAGACTCCGTCACTAAGCGTTGCAGTCATTAAATGAGTTGCTCCTGATTTTAAAACACACACACACACACACAGTCATTAAGCAAACTCAGGTTCCCCCATTGACTTAGCTTGTGAAGGTTTCCCATGGCGGCCACATGACCCCTGACCCTGCCTCCATTGCAAACACATGACTGTTGCCCATCACACGAATTTTGGTCACAGGACCCCCGATGGTCGTAAATGCGAGGACTGGTCACGAGTCTCCTTTTTTAACATCATCGTAGTGCAGAGGTGAGCAAATGTGGCCCGTTTACAACCTGTGGACTTCAACTCCCAGAATTCCTGAGACAGCCAAGCTGTCTCAGGAATTCTGGGAGTTGAAGTCCACGGGTTGTAAAAGGACCACCCCTGTCTTAGTGTCATTAAATGGTCATTAAACAGAGAGGATTACCTAGACATGATGTAACAGGCTGAACTGCCAACCTTACGGTCCTTTAAGGACAGTAAAAACGGAGGCAGTTTTTTTTTTAATTGATTTTTTAAAATTAATTACATTTATTAGTGCTTAATGAACATCGTGTTGTCTGGGTATTTAGTTTGCTTAACAATACATACTACATTCTGAATCTCCTCCACCACCCCTTTTTCTCCAACCATTGATAAAACAGATTCCATGTTTGATAACATTCCGTATCTACTTTCTGTTTAATGTCTCAATGTCAAATCTTTCCATTTCAAGGCAAACTCTAGTATTTTTTTTTTTTTTTTAATTTCTTCATCTCGCGGTGTTTCTTCATTTTTTTTGTTTCTGGCGCACATTTGCGTGTGAAGACTAGCAGGCCGGTGTGCATGCGTGCACCAGGAAGATGACCTTTCAGTTTCCAGCGCACACATGCACACCGGCCAGCTGGTCTGTGCATGCGCATGCGTGCCAGAAGACCAGTGCGCATTCACACGCCAGAAACCGGAAGCTGTTCTGGTTTCCGGCACTCACGCACGTGAAGACCAGCTGGCCGGCGCACTGGAATCTGGAAGAGCAACGGGCGATGGCTCGCGTGTCCGGAGAGATGGTTGTGCGTGCCACTTGCGGCACACGTGCCATAGGTTCGCCATCACATATACATATACATATACATATACATATACATATACATATACATATACATATACATATACATATACATATATATATATATTAGCTTACAACATCTGGAATCTGCCCTGGTGACTAGCTCTCCGGCGTGGAGAGGTGGTCGCGGAGAGGTGGTCCAGGGAATCTCCTAAAGATTCACACCCCGTTTCGTATCAAAGGCTTTCCGAACGAACGAACAACAAGAAGAAAAACCCGCCACTGATTTACAACTTGGAGTAAGTGTTTATTATGACAAGCATAATCTAGTTTTAATTAGCAAGGTGCCTCGCAGTATGTTGCTTGCAATTTCTCTCCCTCCCCTTCCCATAATGAATGTCTCTCTTTCCCACCCACCCCCCCGCCCAATAACTTACAGCTTTGTTTTTAGTGTCGCTGAATTATAAAGACTGGAGTTTAGGGTGGCCGACAGAAAGCCTTAAGACACAATTAGAGGGGGGGGCAGACCACGGAGGGAGAGCTTACAAGCCGCCCCACTGCTTTTTTAACCGGAGTGGGGGGGGGGACACATGAGGGGGGGGGGGATGGATGGACCAAATCGTTTAACAAACCGATCGTCCCGCGCTCCTGGCTGCCGTTCTCCAAAACAAAGATCTCATTTTTTGTCCCCAATTGTATTATGCTAGATAATCCCATTGCTCCAGTAAAAAAAAAAAAAAAAATAAGATTGAACGAAGCTTTCTCTCCCCCCACCACCTTCTCTGACAGCCATTAGCTGCCCTACATGAAAAAGAAGGGGGGGGGGGTTGAAGCATTTTCTCTTAACAGTCTCCCCCTCCCCTCTCCCCTCTCCAAATGGATTTCCCTCCATCCTCTGTCATTCAATTATCACCTTGGGAAAAACACAGACACAGAGATGTAACCGATGATCCCTTTTTTAAAAACAGCCCTGCCGTCTTTTCTCCCTCCGCCCCTCCCCGCCCCCACCCTGGCCCCTCTCTACCCATCATTAAATGTAACACTGCCAGCCTACATTATATAGGCTGACCCTGACGAGCTGCCACTTTGATGCCGCAGCGCCCGAGATAATAAGATTGCACAAACCAGGAAGGGCAGAGAGAGAGAGAAAGGAGAGAGAGAGGGAAAAGAAACCCGTTCACCTCCTAAAACGAGAATCAAAATCCCTCCCTTGGCAAACCTGAGATTGGGCTTTTAATCTGGAACCCCCTGTTGATAGGATAGGATAGGATAGGATAGGATAGGATAGGATAGGATAGGATAGGATAGGATAGGATAGGATAGGATAGGATAATAGAATGAATAGAATAGAATAGAATAGAATAGAATAGAATAGAATAGAATAGAATAGAATAGAATAGAATAGAATAGAATAGAATAGAATTCTTTATTGGTCAAGTGTGATTGGGCACACAAGGAATTTGTCTTCGGTGCATAAGCTCTCAGTGTACATAAAAAATACATTCATCAAGAATCATAACAAACAACGCTTAGTGATTTTATTTATTTATTTATTTATTGTCATATTTATATGCCGCCCATCTCCCGAGGGACTCGGGGCGGCTCACAGAATAAAACAACCCAACAATAAATAGAATTAAAATGTTAAAATCCGAATTAAAAACCCCAAATCCCCCAAATTAAAAAGCACAGCAGATCGGGGTGATAGTCATAGGATACTAAATAAGCAATCAAAATCATAGAATAGAATACCGATAGAAATTAGAAGGATAGGATAGGACAGGACAGGACAGGACAGGACAGGACAGGACAGAATAGGAATACAGAAAGAATAGAATAGAATAGAATAGAATAGAATAGAATAGAATAGAATAGAATAGAATAGAATAGAATAGAATAGAATAGAATAGAATAGAATAGAATAGAAAAGAAAATAGGATAGACAGAATAGAAAATAGCATAGACAGAATAGAATAAGAGAAGAGAAAAGAAGAAGAGAAGAGAATTCTTTATTGGTCAAGTGTGATTGGACACAAGGAATTTGTCTTCGGTGCATAAGCTCTCAGTGTACATAAAAAATACATTCATCAAGAATCATAACAAACAACACTTAGGGTTAGTCCTAGGATACTAAATAAGCAATCAGAATCAAACTAGGAAACTAAATAAAACAATATAAATTGTAAAGTTACGAGCAACAAGGTTAGAGTCATAAGTGGGAGGAGATAGATAATAGGAAGGATGAGAAGAATAATGGTAATACGGTCTTAGTAAATAGCTTGACAGTGTTGTGGGAATGAGTTGTTTAGCAGAGCAATGGCACGCGGGGAAGAAACTGTGTCCTTGTGTCTAGTTGTTCTGGTGTGCGATGCTCTATAATGTCGTTTTAGCAAATTTTAGCAAAGCCAAAGGGGAAGTCATCATCCCACTTCGCCTAACAGGAGGTGGAGAAGAAACAAAAAAAGAGGATTTTGCAAATACTTCGCAGAGGAATTGAGCCATTCGGTGTTAAAAGTCACCGCTGTGAGGTGGGGGAAACTACAAATCCTTTCAGTACATTTTCAGAAGGTGACAGACCACCTAATTGGTGAGAAAGCTTTGGCCTCTCGTTCAAATCATCTAGGTTTGAATTAAACCAACATCCGGGGAATTGGGCCGGTAATTTTTGGACGCGCAAGCCTCATCGTCCGTCATACCGAAAAGATCCAAAGACCCGGATTCGCCACTTGAAAACTCCATGGCGCAAAGTTATGCCGATTGAGATAGGAACAAACCTTGTTTATTTAGCGTTGCCGGAAGGGCAGCACGCCTGCGTGGTCGATCCCCCGTTTTCATCTTTTCAATTTGGTGCTTCTAAATTACTTTTTAAAATAATAATAATAATAATAATTCCCTGTTCTGGTTTGCATTAGTCATTCTTTCTCTTCTCCCTTCCTGTCATACGGCTGGTCTTTTTCTGGCTTGTGTGTAAATATAGCACAGCTGGTTGTCGCTAATTTTAGCAAACATATTTCAAACCTCCTTTTGCTCCAAGTTCAGGCACGTAATGCTGTGTTCTGCCATTAGGGGGCAGTGTCGCCCACAAGGCCCAGCATCTTTCTTCCAAAACAGCCTTAAAAATCTTCTTTTATCAGAGCCGAAAATCCGACTTTTCATCCATGTCTCCAAAGGAAAAAAATCGGTATTTATTTATTTACTTCTTCGTTTGAATTTTGAAAGCATCTGGAGTGACTGTTGCCGGAAGCGGGTTTATCCCACGCTGCCCAGACTCACTTCGGGGCAGATGGGCGGCCATGTAAATGTGAGAAAACAACTAAATAGAAACAAAAAAAGTAGTAGGAAATTAAAGCTATAGCTTGCTGGGGAATAGGGCAGGCTCCATCCCAGGACATCCTTACTTAAAAACTTTCCATAGTAGTGCCTGTACCGATGGCAACGGTGTGCAGCGGCAGCCAAAAAAAGCCAAGGCAATTCTAAATTGCATTACTAAAGGGAGTCAATCAAGATCAAGGGAGGTACTAATACCACTCTACAAAGCCTTAGTAAGACCTCACCTAGAGTATTGCATCCAGTTTTGGTCACCACACTATAAAAAAGATGTTGAGACTCTAGAAAGAGTGCAGAGAAGATGATTAGGGGACTGGAGGCTAAAACATAAGAAGAACGGTTGCAGGAACTGGGCATGGCTGGTCTAGTGAAGAGAAGGACCAGGGGAGACACGAGAGCAGGTTTCCAATATTTGAGGGGCTGCCACAGAGAGGAAGGGGTCAAGCGATTTTCCAAAGCACCCGAAGGCCAGACAAGGAACAATGGATGGAAACTGATCAAGGAGAGATTCAACCTGGAAATAAGGAGACATTTTCTGACAGTGAGAACAATCAACCCATGGAACAGAAGTTGCCTTCGGAAATTGTGGGAGCTTCATCACTGGAGGCTTTCAAGAATAGACAGACTGCCATTTTGTCAGAAATGGTGTGGGGTCTCCTGCTTGGATGGAGGGTTGGACTAGATGACCTGCAAGGTCCCTTCCAACTCTGTATAATCTGTTAATCTGAAAGGATATCACCTGTGGTACAGTCAACAGGTAAAACGCATCACTAGGCACACACAAGGTGTTTCTCAACTGTGGATGGGCTTCTACTCCCAGAATCCCCCAGCCAGCCAGCATTAAAAGCTAGCTTGGCTTCAGATCACATCTTTACATTTTAAAGGGATCACCTGAGATACAGAGATTTAGAGGGGCACCCAAAAATGCTTCTCTCCCCCCCCCCCCCACGAGCCAACTGGACTTTGTTTTTCCTTGAAGACCTTTCGCTTCTCACCCAAGAAGCTCCTTCAGTTCTGACTGAAGGGTGGAGAATGGAAGGATTTATATTCCATTCTCCAGCCTTCTGTCAGAACCGAGGAAGCTTCTTGAATGAGAAGCGAAACGTCTTCAAGGGGGGGGGGAAGTCCACGCCTCTTGGCGGGTGGGAGGAGAAAAGCACCTTTGGGACAACTATAACATGTATGACCAAGTATCTCCATAGATGTTGAGATCCGTCTCTATTTGGGCCTGGACATTTTAGGAGCAGAACAGGTCTTAGGAGGGGGGGGGAGCAAGGGAGATCAGCCAGACGGACGGTGGGCTTCTGTGCCGCCAAAGAACAGGCCCCGCTGGCTAATTTACAAAGCGGCCCCCCCTTTGTACCCAGGGCCTCCCTTTGATCCACAACTCCTTGCATTAATGTTTCGGGTGGCTTTTGTCCCCTGGATTTATGCACGAGGGGTGAGCCGTGTCGGCGGGCACACGCAGTGCGTGTTTGATTGATGTTCCCTTGGCTTGACTCACGGGGGGGGGGTGTTTCCCCGTCTGCCGCTTCCCAAAAGCTTCCTTGATGGGTCCTTTGTCTGCACGGCAGTCCCCTACCACCCAGGAACCCTATAATCCTCCCGGATTTACTCTTATTCCAGCATTTAATTCCTTAGCCAGACACAATCGCCATTAAGGGAGCAGGTTGGGCCTGATTGCACCCTCCCAAGACCGAGTTTTCAAACCTGCCTTTCCTGGCTTGTCTCCGGTTTCTTCGCCCGGCATTGGCCTAAACCTTCATTTTGGCATCTATGAATGTTAGCTACCCAGAGGAGACCCAACCTGGCAGTTGGGGTTGAGGTTTGCGGAGTTGGTTAGATCAGAGAGAGAGAGAGAAAGACAGAGACAGAGAGAAACAGAGAGAGAGAGAAAGACAGAAAGAGAAAGAGAGAAAGATACACAGAGAAAGAGACAGAGAGAAAGAGACAGAGAGAAACAGAGAGACAGATAAAGAGAGGGAGAGAGAGAAAAAGACAGAGACAGAGAGAAACAGAGAGAGAAACAGAGAGAGAGAAAGACAGAAAGAGAGAGAAAGACACACAGCGAGACAGAGAGAGACAGACAGATAAAGAGAGGGAGAGAGAGAGAAAGACAGAGACAGAGAAACAGAGAGAGAGAGAGAGACAGAGACAGAGAGAGAAAGAGAGAAAGACACAGAGACAGAGAGAAACAGAGAGACAGATAAAGAGAGGGAGAGACAGAAACAGAGAGAGAGAGAGAGACACACACAGAGAGAGAGAAACAGAGAGAGAGAAAGAGAAAGACACACAGAAAGAGACAGAGAAACAGAGAGAGACAGATAAAGAGAGGGAGAGAGAGAGAAAGAGAAAGACAGAGACAGATAAAGACAGGGAGAAAGACAGAGAGAGAGGGAGGGAGGGAGACAGAGAAAGAAAGAGAGAGAGAGAGACACATACGCACCCTCTTGTGGGCAATTGGAGGCAGTGTCCCTTCCGATTTGTCAGCTTCTGAGAAGTCAGTTAGGAACACACACACACACACACACACACACACACACACACACACACACACACACACGGAGTTGAAATCCATCCACCAGGCTTTAAAACTCCCCATTACACCTGCTCTCTCGTTCCAATCCGATATTCTGAACCCGAGCCAGATTCATTACGCTGCGGGATTACTGCCGATTTCTCCTGGTGGGCCCTTTGATTGCCTAATTATCCGAACATCCGTACGTGAAGATTTCAAAAAAAAAAAAAAAAGTAAATAAATAAATAAAATAAATAGATCGTCTTCTTACGGCTTTCCTATTGTGGGAAGAGCTTTGAGCAGGAGATCATAGAACTGGATTTTTATTTATTTTTTCAATCCCAGGTTATCAGCTGCCGCTCCCTTTCCCCTCCCCTCTTTTTAATTATCTAATTTTAGCTATTTTTAAGGCTTTTAATTCATGCGAAGGATTAAACTTGAGGGACCGGGGACGTTAACTTTTTTCTCGTGCTGGGAATGCCAGCCGTTCAAACCCATCAATATGAACCAAAGGTGTTTTTTCAGGAGCCCACTTGATTTCTTTCTTTTTGCTTTGAATCCTTCCATTATTCCCCACCATCCAGTCAGAGCTCAAGAAGCTCCTTGGATGAGAAGCAAAATGTCTTCAAAGAAAAAAAAAATAGAAAGTCCAGTGGCCTCTTGGAAAAAACAAGCGCCTTTGGGACAACCATAACCTGGATGACTGAATAACATTGTAACTACGTAGTACGATGGACTTGCAGGGCCGGTGCAACGTGTAACATGTTCACACGGGTACAATAGGACTGAGTGTTTTGTTAATACGATTTATTGAGTTAGGGATTTTCTGTCTTCACTGTGAGTTGTATTGTAATGGGGGGTGTGCACTGAGGGAGCTCAACCGATCTCATTGTACATATGTTGTGCACTGAGAATAAAGATTTGAAATTGAAATTTCAAAATTGAAAATCTCTACAGACTTTCGGTGGGTACGGAAATGCAACTTCGAAAAGGAGAGCAGAACGTGGCCTACCCTCTGAGGCAGGGGGTGTCAAACTCGGTTTCATTGAGGGCCGCATCAAGGTTGTGTTCGACCTGGGGGGGGAGGGGGGCAGCTTGACGTCACGCATGTCGGAGGTACGTGTGGTGGTAGCAAAAAAACAGACTCCTGAGCTCCGTTTCCAGCTGTGACGGCCTCCTGCAACCCTCTACCAGTGAAAACAGAGCTGGTGTCAGCGTCTCAGAACTGACATAGAAAAGGGAGGAGAAGCCTGAACTTTTGCCTGCTAAATCCCTTTGAAGATTCGGTCTCCTCGGAGATGGGGAGGGGGGAGACATTCCTGTGACCTGACGAAGAAAGGAATCAGGAAAGTGACTTGGAAGATAGCCAATGAGAAGCAGAGAATTGGGGATCGGAAAGGGAGGGATTGGGGGGCAAGGGTCAGTACTGACCGCGATGAGTCAGGATCAGATTGCTGTGCTCGAATAAAGAGAAAATTTCCTTAAAAATCAGCGGTTTGGGAGTTCATTTATTTTGAGATAGCATCGAAACCTGACAGCTGGGGGGGTGGAGGCAGCCCTCCCGAGCTACATTTTCACTGGCAGAGGCATCCCGGGCCAGTCCCTCTCTGCTTCCAGGGTGGCACCTTGGGCCAGGATCTAAGCATCCCACGGGACCAGATCCATCCCATGGGCCTTGACACACCCCTGTTCCAAGGCAAAAGTTAGAATAAGAGATAGAAATAAGAGAAGGGGGAATATCGGTGTATACATTTTTATACAATAAAATAAAAGCAGTAACA